>NC_080698.1:62998368-63094430 GCF_030445035.2 Dasypus novemcinctus
TTGTAAGATGCAAAGAGGTTGGTCAAGTTTAAATGACTGTGCTGCACCTTTTCACATCAAAGAATCAAGAACTACTGACAAGGAAGGCCACACCTGCCTCTCCCACCTGCCTGTCTGGCTGGCAGGGAAGGAAAAACTTGCATGTTGGTGAAGGATGACAGTGAAATCTAGAGTAAAAGCAAAAGTTGGTCCAAGGTGTCCTACAGGCTGTAAAATGCAGTTTAATCAGAGTGCCATTCTTTTTTGTTGAAGTGATTTTAATTATTGGAATGCACAATTTTTTAAATATGCAAATAAAAAGTTTTATAACCTAAAAAAAAAAAAAGGTGGAAAGGCAGCCCACTCAATGGCAGAAAATATTTGGAAACCAAATACCCATTAAGGGTTTGATTTCAATGCTTTATAAAAAGACACTACAACTCAAAAATAAAACAGCAAGGAATCCAATTTAAAAATGGACAAAAGACTTAAATGGCCATTACTTGAAAGAGGAAATACAAATGCAAAAAAAGCACATGAAAAAAATGTTCCATATCACTAGCTATTAGGGAAATGCAAATCAAAACTACGAGATACAATCTCACAGCTCATAGAATGGCCATTACTAAAAGAGAGAGAAAACAATAAGTGCTGGGTGAGGATGTGGAGAAATAGGAACATGCCTTCACTGTTGGTGGGATTGTAAAATGGTGCAGCCTCTGTGGAAGACAGTTTGGCAGTTCCTCAGGCAGCTAAATATGCAACTGCCATATGATCCAGCAATTCCTCTGCTAAGAATATACCCAGAAGAACTGAAAACTGTGATGCAAACAATTGCCCACCGATGTTCATAGCAGCATGATTTGCAATTGCCAAAAGATGGAAACAACCCAAGTGTCCATCAACCAAAGAATGGATAAACAAAATGTCATATATTCATATGATGGAATATTAAGAAGAAATGAACAACCTCTTGAATGGCCTTAGAAGTGGACTTTCCCTAGGCCCTCCAGGAAAAACAGCCCTGAACATCCTGGATTTCTACCTCCCACATGGGAGGTCCTGGGTTCAGTTCCCATGACTCCTAAAAGGAAGATGAGAACAAAATAGACATAGCAAGTGCAAACAAGGGGGTGGGGAGAAATAAATAAAAATAAATCTTTAAAAAATAAAATAAAGAGTTGAGGTAGTTTTGTTCAGGTTTCCACTATTCTGGTAAAAACTAAATATATGCACAGTGAAATACAGCTTTGAACCAAGAATTGTGTAATTTTCATGATTCCACATACAAGATAAAGGCTCTTGTATTTGTATTTATAAGTGACACTGCACAATATAAAGAGCAACAGTAGAATTCATGGTAATTAAATTTTAAATTTTTCTTTAGTTAGAATGGTATTAAGTAGTAAGTAAAACATACCATGAAAAGTAGAGATATTGTGGAGAAGGAAAAAAGCCTTATATTTTTTGCCCTTTTAGAACAAGTGTCCTGCTATCACTTTTTACTGGGACCTGCTGATTAAGTAGTTGGTCTTCAGGTGAATTTGTGTTTTCCAATATATATAGATATAGAAATAAATATAGATGTAAACTTACCCATTTACATATATACATACAGATATATACATACACAGTATAAATATTCATATATTCCTTAGCTCTGTCTACTGAAAACTGTAAACAGTGACAACCCAATAGCACTGAGCTCCCTATCACCTAGATCTTGGTATCTAAGTATCAATCTCCACTAAAAGCACACATCCCTTTTTGAAAAATAGCTGGTTCCAGGCTGGGGCAGGGAGAGTACTTCTTGAGCCTTGAAGACTTGGTTTTGTCATAAATTAATGAAGGAATTCTGTCAAGAGGACATAGAAGACAGTTTGAAGTGGATTCTACTGATCAATCTGAAACATTTTGAGTATCAAAATATATAATGATAACCCATTGAATATAATAGGAATATAACAGGAATTCATGAATCCGTACCAAAAGAAATAAATGAATGGGTAACTTGAAAGTTTGATGAAGAGAATATTTGCATGGTCTCTGTATTAGTCAGTCAAAGGGGTGCTGATGCAAAATAATGGAAATTGATTGATTTTTATAACAGGTATGTATTTGGGGTAGGAGCTTACAGTTACCAGGCCATAAAGCGTAAGTTACTTCCCTCACCAAAGTCTATTTTTACATGTTGGAGCAAGACGGTTGCTGAAGTCTGTGAGGGTTCAGGATTCCTGGGCTCCTCTTGGGCTCAGCTCTTCCGTTAGCTCCACAAGGTCAGCTCTAGATGATGAGGCTCTCTAGGCTTTGCCTCTCTCCCTGGGGCTCCAGCTTCAGCATCAAGCTCCAACATCAAAACTACAACATTAAAAGTCCTCAACTCTGTCTTTGCCATGTCTTTTATCTATTGGCACCCTATGAGCACAAGAGGTTTACATGATTATTTAATCAAGGAAATCTATGAATCCAATATAATCTGATATGCCCAGAGGAAAAGATCAGTTTACAAACATAATCCAATATTTCTTTTTGGAATTCATCAATAATATCGAACTGCTACAGTCTTGGGTTGAACTTCCTGCTGCCTCCCTTTCTTTCTTGTAATTCTTCCACCTCTAGGCTCATGTGTTAGGTCCCTGTGACACCATTCCATAAATTTTAGAGAGACTATTGCATATACCTCTGCCAAACCCCCTAGGGAGTACATGCTACAAGATCCTCAAGGTACAGATGAGAAGGCAGTTTGATATTATTTATAAATTCCAAAAAGAAATAGAGTATGTTTGTAAACTGGCCTTTTCTACTGGTCATATAACCCTTTGATTATATTATATTAGATTCAGTAGAGATATCTGATTGAATTACATTAAGATTAGGGCTCTGATAGAACCACATAGCCTCCTCGGGCTGATAAAACAGACTTTCACAAGATAGCAGACACACAGGAGGAGATACACAGAGAATCCGGCAGCCTGGGAAAAGAGATGAGCCTGAGAGTTAGCGGCTGAAGAGAACAGAGCAGCTAAGCCCAGATAGAAATGAGTCAAGGAAGAAAGGCGAGCCCTATGACATCCTACAGCTGTGATCAGAAACTGGGACCATGAGGAGCCTGAAGAGGAAGAGGGAGGCTGAGCCCTCACAGACACCAGCAGCCACCCTGCTCCAAAAGGGAGCAGCAGGCTTTGGTGAGAGAAGTAACATACTCTTTATGGCCTTGTGACTGTAAGCCTCTACCCCAAATAAATACCCCATAGAATAGGCAGCAGAGTTCTGGGACTTGGCATCAGCACCCCTTTGGCTGACTTATAAAGATGAGGAGACTGGGAAGACCTAAGAGGCCCAGTCACTTTCCAGGGCCACACAACTGGGAGGAGGAGGAGTGAGGTCTGATGGAGCTCCACCCCCTCAATACTGGGGTCTTGAATTTCCCAGGCCTTCCACTGCCTGTAGGGATGACTGAGTTGATGTAAGTGTAGGTCTTTCTGGCCATTTAGCAGGAGACACCCCAAGATAACACAAGGTGATGCAGGGCAGAGCACTGGAGACCAGGTGGCAGTTGTGACCATCTGGGCACCCCTCCCAGCAGTTCTCCCTTCTAGCACGTGTGTGGCCTGGAGGATATTGGGTGGGCAGGCCCTGGCAGGAGCAGGTTCTCAGTGGGATGGGGTCCTGGTGGGCCTCTATGTCCACACCCAGCACATGGCTGGCAGGGTGGGAAGGGAGTGTTGGGACGGCTTCATCAACAGCTGTCACCTCCTTACTCAAGGGCTGCAGGTCAGTGAAAACAGGATTCTGTTTCTGATCTGGGAAGATGGACATCATGTGATGGGCAGGCAGGGACCAGATGCCTCCAGGCCTGGCTGCTGGGCACTGTCTTAGCAGAGCTCCCCCAGGAAATGGGTGAGAGGCTGGACAAGACAGTCATCTACACCAGGTCATCATGCAGGGAGCAGGCACAGTACATTGCCCAAAGGGCCAGTGCAGGCAGAGGTGAGAGTGGCTGCACAGCAGTCGCCACACTCAGGGTCAAAGCCAGTAAAGGCTTTAAATCTTTTTAAAAGAAGAAAGAATAGGTGATTCAGAAGGCAGAAGAGCTGAAATTAGAGAGACAAAAGAACACAGAGAGAAAAGATTGGAAGGATTTGAGCAAGAGCTCAAAAAATTGAATAGCATGAAATGCAACAACATACATGCCATGGCTGTTCCAGAAGGAGAATATAAGGGAAAAGGAGCAGAAAGAGTATTTGAGGGAATAAGAGCTGAATATTTCCCAACTCTCATGAAAGAAATGAACTTACATGTCAGAAGCACAGGGTACCCCAATAAGAATAGATGTGAATAGACTTACTCCAAGACACACACTACTCAGAGTGTCAAATGTCCAAGATTAAGAGAAATTTCTGAGGGCAGCAATGGAGAAGCAAACCACATACAAGGTATGCCCAGTAAGTTATATATGCAGAAAACTACACAGCAATGCTAAAAGAAATCAATGAAGACCTAAACAAACAGAAAGACATTTCACGATCCTGGGTTGGAAGACTGTGATGATGTTAATCCTACCCAACCTGATCTATAGGTTCAATATAATACCAATCAAAATTCCAACAACCTACTTTTACAGAAATAGAAAAGGCAAATACCAAATTATTTTGGAAGGGAATAGCCAAAAGCACTCTAAAAAAGAAGAGCCACATGGGAGAAATTTCACTGCTTGACACTGAAACTTACTACAAGGCTACAGTCTTCAAAACAGCATGGTATTGGCATTGATCAGTGGACTAGATCAAGAGTTTAGAAATAAACTCTCACCTCTACAGCCAACTGGTTTTCAACAAACCTACAAAAGACATGCTAATGAGACAAAACAGTCTTTACAACAAATGATGCTGGGAAAACTTGGATATCCATAACCTGAAGAATGAAAGAGGACTCCTATCTCACTCCCTGTACAAGAATCAACTCAAAATGGATCAAAGGCCTAAACATAAAAGCTAGGAACATAAAACTACTAGAAGAAAATATAGGGCAGCATATTAGAGACATTGTGGTAGGTGCTTTTTCTTGGACCTTGCACCTGAAGCACACACAACAAAAGAAAAAATAGATAAATGGGACCTCCTCAAAATTACTTTTAAACCTCACAGGACCTTGTGGAGAGGGTGAAAGGGAACTATCTCAGTGGAAGAAAATATTTGGCTCTCAAGCATCTGACAAGGGTTTAATATCCATGATATAACTTAACAATAAAGACAATGCAATGAAGAAATGGGAAAAAGCTTGAATAAATATTTGTCCAAAGAGGAAATATAAATGGAAAAAGAAAAAACAAACCACACAAGAAAAAATATTCAACAACACTAGCTATTAGGGAAATGAAAATAAAAATTACATATGAGATATCATTTCACACCTACTAGAATGGCCACTATTAAAAAGACAGGAAAACAAGTGGAGAGGATGTGGCGAGTTTGGGACACTTACTTACTCTTGGTGGGAATGTAGAATGGCATAGGTCACTATGGAGGACTGTTTGGCAGTTCCTAAAGTTGAATTTGCCATGTGTCCCAGCAATACCACTACTGGGTATGTATCCAGAACAACTGAAAGCAGATATTTGCACACCAATGTTCATAGCAGCATTATTCACAATTGCCAAAAGTAGGAAACAACCCAATGGATAAACTGGTGTATTCAGATAATGGAATATAATGCAGCTGTATGAAGAAATTAATTTGGAGGAATTGTGGGAACAGGCCATTGGATTAGGGAGGTAAGACAGGAGCTCTCACTAAAACAATGGGAAAAGAGCCAAAAGCTACCCTGAAGACAGCTTTGGGGTACGGTAGACCAGGACACTGCTTCACAACTCCCAGGAAAGTGGGCAACAGAAAGACAAAGAAGCCCAAACAACACACTGCATTATTATTATTTTTTTTTTAATTTTTTTATTTTTTATTGACTTTGTAATAATATTACATTAAAAATATATATGTGAGGTCCCATTCAACCCCACCCCCCCACCCCCCCCTCTCCCCCCCCCCCAACAACACTCGTTCCCATCATCATGACACATCCATTGGATTTGGTAAGTACATCTTTGGGCACCTCTGCACCTCATATACATTGGTTCACATCATGGCCCATACTCTCCTCTATTCCATCAAGTGGGCCCTGTGAGGATTTACAATGTCCGGTGATTACCTCTGAAGCACCATCCAGGGCAGCTCCATGTCCCGAAGACGCCTCCACCTCTCATCTCTTCCTGCCTTTCCCCATACCCTTTGTCCATTATGTCCACTTTTCCCAATCCAATGCCACCTCTTCTATGTGGACATTGGATTGGTTGTGTCCATTGCACCTCTATGTCAAGAGGAGGCTCAGATTCCACCTGGATGCTGGATGCAATCCTCCCATTTTCAGTTGTAATCACTCTAGGCTCCATGGTGTGGTGGTTGTCCTTCTTCAACTCCATCTTAGCTGAGTGTGGTAAGTCCAATAAATCAGATTGTAGGTGCTGGAGTCTGTTGAGGCTCAGGATCTGGCTATCACATTGTCAGTCCAGAGATTCAAATCCCCTAAATATATCTTAAACCCCAACATTAACTGCACCTCCAGCACATTAGCATGAAAGTCTTATGAAGGGAGATCCCATCTGAGTCCAGATTCATCACACATAAACACCATTTCCAAAGAGGGGCCATCTGCCCTGGTAGTTAACCCCATCGGCCATGACCATAACTCCCATGGGTCTCTTTAGCCCTCAAAGGAACCAATATCTGGGGGTTGTATCTGCTTTATCTGTCTCTCTGACTCTGCTCAGTTGTGCATGAGGGCAAACCTTCTGCCAGCCTCCAGACTCTTTTTTAGAAACTCGTAGCCCTATAAACTCATTTCTCCTTTCCATTTCCCCCTTACTTTAGGTCAAACAGCATTTTAAAGTCATGGTATTTTATGTAGACATGGATATTCTGCTGATCCGCATTGAACCTTCCGTATAAGGTCATTTTCCAGTTGCATCATCAGTTGGTACACTGCATTATTAAACATCCCAGTGGCTGGGAAGGGCTCCCTCCCCCACCCCTGAAATATTAAGCAAGGATAAAACTTCTGGTGAATTGCATCTGAGAGGAGAGCAGACATCTTCCTCCCTGCCAGCTGCTTTGGGTATATAGAGAATGGGAAGGGGCTGTGAGTCCTCCTGGAGGGTACTGGAAAGACAAAGAAGCCAAAGGAAAACTGTGATACTCGCCCCTGTGGCTGGGCAAGCAGCCAAGGTGGAGCCAAGCTTCCTGGGAGGAAGAGGGGCCTGGAGTGTGGGGAGTGGTTTCTTGACAGTGAGTTTGGCCAGCTGAGTCCACCTTTGAATATTGGAAGGGAAGCCAAATCAACAGGGAGAAGGGAGGGGGATCTCCTCAGGCAGGCTGTCATGCCCAGCCACCCAGGTAAAGAGAGGAATTAGATTAGAGAGGAAGCAGGGACAGACAGGTGCCTCATCAGCAGGACTCTGGCTAAACTGCAAGGAATCAACCCTGCCCAAGGGAAAGGGGACAGACAGCCTTGTGAAAGGCTAACTACCTGAAGGAGACAGGTTAGCTAACTGGAAGCATTCCTGCCTTAAATATATGAGGTCCCTGGTTTGAGACCCCACTGGGTTACCAGGCATCCAGATGAAACTTCATGACAGGGATCCTACAGACATTCCTTTGATATTAGCTTTTCTTGGATCTCTCTCTTTTTAAGTTCCTTTTAAATTTTTCCTTATTTTATTAACTAAAACCTGGTTCAAAACTTGCAGAGGGCAGACTACAGGCTGATTAAATGAACACCAGCAGCCTGAAAAGATTCTTAGAGGTTTAAGAGGGAAGGCTGTTTTTCTGTTAATTTTTGTTTCTTGTTCTTTTTCTTTCTTTCTTTTTTAAAATGTGTTGCTGCTGTGTTATTTCTTGTTTGTTGTGTTTCTCCTTTGTTTCCATTTCTTTTTTGTTTACTGATTTTTTTTAACCTACACTATTTCTTTTCTCTCCTGCATCTTCCTGTCTTCTATATTCTGTTGTTCTTTCATTCAAATTCTTTTGTTTGGTCTTCAATTTTTCTTGTTTTTATTTCTCCTTTTTCCTGTTTTCTTTTTTTCCTCTTTTCTCTATTCTTTTCCTCTCTTCTCATCCCAGCCTTTGACTTCCTTCTACATATTTTTCTTTATTCTCTTACTCATTTCATTGTTTCTATCCTACTTTTTAATTCTTTTTCCTCTGTACTTTTTACTCATGTTAATTACTCATTTTCCTAGATGTCAAAGTGAAATCTTACAACACACACAAACGACAAAATAAAATCCCAGAGTAGAGAGAGAACCTAATCAACTGAATAAACCTATCAAAATAAACAGATGCCTAGATGGCAACAAAAAATTACAAGCCATCATAAGAAACAGGAAGACATGGCCCAGTGAAATGAACAAACTAAAATTCAGGAGGAGATGCAGAATATGGAACAACAATCAGACATGTCCAAATAAGTATCATGAGCAGCTTAATGAAGGGAAGGAAGAGATTAAGGATATTAAGAGGACACTGGGAAAACATACTGAAGGAATTCTAAATACACATTAAATACATAACGGATATGGTGGTGATGAATGACACAACCCAAGAAATCAAAAATACAATGGAAGCACATCAGATTTGAACAAGCAGAAGAAATGATCAATGATGTGGAACACAGTACATCTGAAATGAAGCAGATAGTAGAACAGATAGATAAAAAAAGAAAAAGAAAAATATCCAGCAGGGATGTAGGAATTTGAATGACAACATGTAATGCTCAAAAATATGTATTATAGGCATCCCAGAGAGAGAAGAGAAAGGAAAGGGGACAGAAGGAGTATTGGAGGAAATGAATGGCTGAAAACTTCCCAAACCTATTGAGGGAGATGGATGTACATGTCCAGGAAGTGCAGCACACCCCAACTAGTATAAATCATAACAGTCCTACTCTAAGACATACACTTGTCAAATTGTCCAATGGTAAAGACAGAAAATACCAAAATAGCAAGAAAAAAGAGATCCATCACACACAAGGGAAGCTCAATAAGATTAAGTGCAAATTCTCATCTGAAACCATGGAGGCAAGAAGGCTGTAGTATGGCATAGTTAACATGCTAAAAGAAAAAAGCTGTCAGCCAAAAATACTTTAAACAGCAAAACTGGCAATCAAAAATGAGGGAGAGTTCAAAATATTCACAGATAAACAGAAATTAAGACATTATGGTCACTAAGAAATCTGCCTTTCAAGAAATACTAAAGGGAGTCCTCAGGTTGAAAGGAAAAAAACAGGAGAGAGAGAGAGTTGGAGGAGAGTGCAAGAGCAATAATTTCTCATTTTAAAAAGAGAAATAAAAACAATATGTAGCATATATAAACTTAAAGAAAATATGGATAATGTAAGTAATTCCTCGACAGTAATAAAATTGAACATTAATGGATTAAATTCACCCATCAAGATACACAGACTGGCAGAATAGATAAGGAAATATGACCTCTCAATATGCTGTCTACCAGAAATGCACCTTAGACCCAGGGATGAAAGGAGGCTGAAAGTGAATGGTTGGAAAACAATTGTACAAGCAAATAATAACCAAAAAAACTGGCAATAGCTTTACAAATATCTGACAATTAGACTTGAAATTCAAAGTATCATAAGAGACAAAGAAGGACACTATATATTAATAAAAGGGACACTCTATCAAGAACAAAGAACAGCCATAAACATTTAGGCATCTAACCAGGGTGCATCAAAATACATGGAAAAACTAAATGGAGATATAGGTGTCTTTACAATTATAGTGGGGGATTTTAATACACCATTATCACCATTAGACAGAACATCTTGACAGAGAATCAATAAAGAAACAAAGACTTTGAATTATACACTAGTGGATGTGGACCCAATACACAATTATAGAACATTACACCCAAATACAACAGGATATACATTCTTCTCAAGTACACATGGATCATTCTCTGGGATAGATCACATGCTAGGTCACATAACAACTCTCAATGAATTCAGAAAGATTGAAGTTATACAAAATCATTTCCCTGACCACAATGGAATGAAGGTGGAAATCAGTTAAGGGCAGACAACCAGATTAGGCACAAAGATATATATTTTAAATGACACATTCTTAGACAAGCAGTGGGTCAAGGAGGAAATCACAAAAAAATTAGTAACTACCTTGAAAGAATGAAAATAACAACACAATGTATCAAAACCTATGGTTTTGCAGCAAAAGGTTTACCAAGAGGGAAATTCATAGCCAAAAATGCCTATATTAAGAAAGAAGAAATGGTAAGTTGCAAAACAATAGGAAATAGCCCGAGGAGTTCTGAAAACCAGAGAATGGAGTTTGGACTTGATCCAATAAGCATAGATTAAGCTACTAACTAAAGATTTTGGGCTAAAAGGAAAGTCATGAGGAGTAAATGGTCCACACTGAATAGAACTGTTACAGACTGAAGAAGGAAGAAATGGAAAGTGAAAAGATCACTTACTTTTGTTAATGTACAGTGGTGATGGTAACACAACATTGTGAATATAATTAACACCACTGTATTATATATCTAAATGTTGATAGAAGGGGAAATTTGGGGTGGTACATACATTGATAGAATAAAAATTAAAAGTAAACAACCATAAGATTACACAATACAGTGAACCATAAAGGAAACTAGGGTCTATAATTAATAGGACAATTATATTATTCACAATTGCTAAAAGATGGAAAAACCTAAGTATACATCAACCAATGAATTGATAAGCAAAATCTGATATTTTCATACAGTGGAATATTAATCAGAAGTAAGAAAAAATCAATTGGGGGAGCAAAGACAATGTGGGGGAACATTGAAGATATTAGGTTGAGTAAAAGAACCAGACATGAAAGGGCAAATATTTTATGGCCTCACTCATATGATCTAAATACAATGAGTAGACTTATGGAGTTGGGACTATGAAATGAATTTTGGTGGGAGATGAAATGTGGATGAAAGGGGAAGATGATTCTGGGTATGTATAGAATGCTTAATCAGGTAAAATGTAAATATATGGTAATGCTTGAACTTGATGGCAACACATTATAATGAATGTAACAAACACTGATGATTTATGAATGAGAATGTGGCCAAAAATAGTGTCTAGGAAAATTAACGTTAGTTGGAGGACAGCTGGAAGATAATATTGGGAATGTAGAACCATGATTTTGACAGGAGACTGTGGTTAATAAGATAGAGGAATGGACTTCTACTACATGTTAAGAATGTGCTGAGGGAAACGGACTTTGGCCCAGTGGTTAGGGCGTCCGTCTACCATATGGGAGGTCCGTGGTTCAAACCCCGGGCCTCCTTGACCCGTGTGGAGCTGGCCATGCGCAGTGCTGATGCGCGCAAGGAGTGCCGTGCCACGCAAGGGTGTCCCCCGCGTAGGGGAGCCCCCACGCGCAAGGAGTGCGCCCGTGAGGAGAGCCGCCCAGTGTGAAAAGAAAAATGCAGCCTGCCCAGGAATGGCGTCGCCCACACTTCCCGTGCCGCTGACGGCAACAGAAGCGGACAAAGAAACAAAAGCAGACAAAGAAACAAGACGCAACAAATAGACACCAAGAACAGACAACCAGGGGAGGGGGGGAAATTAAATAAATAAATAAATCTTTAAAAAAAAAAAAAAAAAAGAATGTGCTGATACAATGGAAAAACAAATTATTTGGAACTATAATTAAGAACACCATTGTAATGATTTTCTAGCAAAAGCAAGGTTGATACTACATTAATGCTCAGGGTGAAAAAAAGACAGGAGTTTGGTTTTGTGAAATCTGAATAGGATTAAGCAATTTTTCTCTTCCTTATTTTTTCATTAATATTGCATAATTATGTTATTTAACTAATCTCTGTATCTTTATGAATACTACAGGAACAACTGAGTTAGAATTTGCAATTAGATGAGATAAAGATGAGAAAGAACTTTTTAGGAGGAATGTATCCATAACCTGTTGAGCTGCATTTTTGTTATTTTTTTCTGATTTGAAATAAGGTTATAAAAAATAGTACAATGATAATATTTACTCATTGATTGTAACAAAGGTACCACACTAATGTAAAATGTTTAAAATGGGGGTTGGAAATAGGAACATTTTATGCATCTTTCTGGAAATCTACAACCTCTCAAAAAAATCTTGAAGGCAAAAAATAAAGGCCTCTTAATACATGAGGCAATGAAGTGGTACTAAGAATTTTAAAAAGGACAGAATTTGCAGAACACAAGCAAATGCTTACATTTTTCAAGGCGGGGATGAGGTGAAGGATGACATATGAGTTTTCAATCCTAGAAGAGACTTCAAGATCAGTTCCAAAAGGGCAGTTGGTTTCACAGAAAGATAAGGAATTACATTTTAGACACAGTACATCAGACCTGAAGATGGGACATTCATGTAAAAGTACCAAAGAAAAAAGGTGGATGCTGGATTCAAACAAATTGATGAAAAACTAATGCTTCATTTGCAAATTTGTGGGTAATTGTATAAAAAGCACAAGTAAATGTGGGTAAATAAGAGATCTGCAAAGGGAAAAAGAGTGGAGGGGATAAAAAGCAAAAATAAAAAGGCTTAACTGCTAATATGAAACTGAGAATATGAACGAAGTGTAAAGGAGGGAGAAATAAGGTCCCAAGAGGATCTGAACAATGGGGCTGCAGAAATGAAGAAAGAGCAACGATTCAGGAAGAATCTATATCATAGTGATGGAAGTGGCTTTTTATGACTTTGAAAGTCTGTGATTTTCTAATCACTTTGAGAAACAATGTGATACAGTAAGAAGAAACACTGGATTTTGAATCACTGTTTTGACTCTTAGTCCATTAGAACTATGGAATATTTTCACCAAAAAAAATTATGTAGGTAGATATAGAAAAATGGATGACCACAACTTACAAGTGCATGTAGAAAGATTTACTGGATCATATCAAGGCTCAATATTGTAGCAAAGGGATACTTATTTCTTCTACCACTATTTTTCCAATAGAAAATTCCAAGTCCTCTAAATTCATTCTGAGCATCCAAAAAAAAAACCAACCACAAAAATACATTACTTAGAAAGAATGAGAGAAGTGTGGCCCTTCAACTATAACAAAAGAAGGGTGTCATAATAAAATATTACTAATTCAGAATTAAAAGCATTTCTTTGAAGGTATAAAACTATAATTAACATTATACTTTTAAATATATGTCCCAGAGACTTAAATCTTTGGTCTGTTCATGTGCTGGTTGAGCCCTGAGTTTCAGCAGAGTTGAAACAACTACTCACCAGTTCACTGAACTCACTCAGTACAACTAATGAGGAGGTGATGATGGACGACACCCATCCCAAGGAATAGAGAGTGTGTGCAGCTGCAAGCAAGATGCTTCTATCCATCTGCCCCACAGGATCTAATCCCCTCTCAATTAGAAACAAGAGTGGGCATCACCATTCCCAAATCCTCAACATTGGGAGTGAACAGTGGACTAAAGTAGACTTAGTAGTATACAATTAAAGACTTATTGCTATTTATTCTAGCAATGGAATTTCTTTTATCACTGTAAAGGCAGTGGCCACCAGAGATTCTGAGTGGGAGGGAAAGAGAAGAATAGTTTCAACATGGGTGCATTTTCAGGACACTGGAATTGTCCTGCATAACACTGCAATGACAATACAGCCCTCTACACATTTTGTCATAACCTATAAAGTTGTGGGGAGCAGAGTGTAAACTATAGTCCATGCTTAGTAGCAATGCTTCAATATGTGTTCAACAATTGGAACCAATGTACCACATTAATGAAAGATTTTCTTAATGGAGGAAAGTGGGGGACAGTTTCAGACTCTTGCTGCAGCCAATGATGGCTCAAAATGGTGAGATATACAATGATATCACCTCCAGACTGGCACGGTTTCATGGTGCTGAAGGGCACTATGCACCAGGCTGGTGGAATACTGGAGCCTACCTTCCTAGCTTTTCTCTAGGGTCAATGGTGCTGCAACATGCTGGCTGTATGAAGGGCATACCAAGTGGAGCAATGATTACCAGAGACATGTAAATAGAACTTAAACACAATTGGCACTATAGCCTCCTCCCATGGAGAGATAACATGTATAGTACTGTAAATCTGGAGCTTAGATCTAGTAATTGCTACTCAAAAAGAAACATGCATTAGTTGGTGCATTAATTAGTATTAAGTACAGTACCTATATGCCTAACAATTATAATGAGACATTTCTGTTCTAGATCATATGCAGAGGGGTATTGAACATGTCAAAAGGTCCTGGTAAGCTTCATTTTCTAAGTAGTTAATGAAAGGCATGCTTAACCCATGTCTCTTCCTAGCCCTTATTCCAAAACCTGTCCCACTCATATCCTGGGGCTGACTGGCAAACCCACATGCCCTCTTACCAGGGCTAAGCACTTTCCCACCAGGAAGGAAATGGCAAAGAGACAGCTACCACAGTGCGGACTCCACAAGGTACAGGTCAAAAGGCTATCTGGGAGCTCCTTTAGAGACATTGCACCCACACTAACAAAATTGCTTCAGCTTTAAAGCAATTTCATGTTCCATCTATTCTTCCCTACTCCTCCTCTCATGACCTTTGGTAACTACTTTTTTATATTGATTTTACAAGTTCTTCAGTTACACATGCTAATAACTACAATAGCAATACATCTAGAGTGGTCCATGGTTGCACTCCCCACTTACGTTTGTTTATCCCTCAGTCTTGAGGTATTGGGGATGACATCCACTCTGCTTAAGGATGAGAGGAGACTTAGATCTTATTTGGCAGAGAGAAGGAATTGTCTTGCTTGAAGTTGTATATAATCTTTGGGTTTTTTTGGATGGGGGTTGTCCATCCAAAATTTGAGATACCAAATTTTTTTTAAAGATTTATTTATTTAAGCCCCCCGTTGTCTGTTCTCTGTGTCTATTTGCTGCATCTTGTTTCTTTGTCAGCTTCTGTTGTTGTCAGTGGCACAGGAAGTGTGGGCAGCGCCATTCCTGGGCAGGCTGCATTTTCTTTCACACTGGGCGGCTCTCCTTATGGGTGCACTCCTTGCGCGTCGGGCTCCCCTACGCGGGGGACACCTCTGCGTGGCGCGGCACTCCTTGGGTGCATCAGCACTGCACATGTGCCAGCTCCACATGGGTCAAGGAGGCCCAGGGTTTGAACCGCGGACCTCCCATGTGGTAGACAGACACCCTAACCACTGGGCCAAGTCTGTTTCCCGAGATCCAAATTTGATAACTGTCATCTGTGTAGAAGTTCCATCACCCAAGTTAAAACTTTTTAAAGTTTCTTAGTGGCAGGGCAAAACAACAGCTGTATCTGGTTTTATCCATTTCTAATCCTGGAAAGAATTCCTGAACTCTCAGCAGCCCGTCCCTACTGAGAAGGCTGCACACTGACAGATGCTCACTCTGCTCTCCAGCCCTAGCTGCATACTCTGCTGCCTGTTCTGCAGCAGACTGGTGACACTTGCCTCATGGATACACATGAAGCCAGAGAAGGAGGGAAGCTCCCCATCCTGTCTGCCTTTATAACCCAATTTCTCCTATTAGAAGTGGAGGTGTCTTCAAGGATACTGCAAGAGACGGACTATAGATTCCACGTGATGTCACTACATCCCACACCATTTAAGAGCTAACTGGATTCCTTCTTTCCCAATATCCTTTTGATGTATGGAGAGAAACCACTAGCTTTATCTTCCTATCTCCTATTGCCCCACTCAGCTCTAGTTACATTTCACACACTTATATAATTATATATAATATTTTACAAGCAAAAACAAAATGTCTGGCTTTCCTACAGGTTGAGAGCTGTTCACAGTCATGCAATAAATTTAGGACCAGGTCCTAAATACTACCCCAGCATTCCAAACTTACAATCATGTCTTCCTTTTTGTTTAAGTTTCTCTCCAGTGCTTCTCAAAACAAGCGAGAGACTTGCTTTTGAATGAGGTAAGTGCTTGCAGAGCTCAGATGAAAATATACCAAAATGAATGCTCTTGAATAATCAGAAATGCAAAGAATCATAAATAGAAATTGAAATATTCAACTGATATTGTATGAAGAGTTACAAATAAACATAAACAACTGATCTATATATCATTCACTGAAAGGAATTTAAAAATTTTTAAATATTTTATGACCTATGTATGTGGATTTGGGTTCCTTGACACTACATGTCTAACATGAGTAAAAACTAAAATATAAAAAATTAAATGCACATCACTCCTCTAATGATACCAAATGAACCAGGCACATTTGAGATATACACATAAAGAATTACATAGAAAAATCCAATATTAATTGGGTAAAAATAAAAAGATACATGCAGAACTTTAAGAGACTCATATCTAGCCATTTTTTCCAACTAAGTATTTAAAACATTTACTAGAAAATAAGGGGAAACGGACTTGGCCCAGTGGTTAGGGCGTCCGTCTACCACATGGGAGGTCTGTGGTTCAAACCCAGGCCTCCTTGACCTGTGTGGAGCTGGCCCATGCACAGTGCTGATGCGCGCAGAGTGCCCTGCCACGCAGGGGTGTCCCCTGCATAGGGGAGCCCCACGCGCAAGGAGTGCGCCCCATAAGAAGAACCGCCCAGCGCAAAAGGAAGTGCAGCCTGCCCAGGAATGGCGCCGCCCACACTTCCCTTGCCGCTGACGACAACAGAAGCGGACAAAGAAACAAGATGCAGCAAATAGACACAGAGAACAGACACCTGGGGGCGGGGGGAATTAAATAAAATAAATAAATCTTAAAAAAAAAGAAAATAAGTTATTTCTTAGTAAACTGTTGTGTTAGTTTGATATAAAAATACATATTTATAATAGCAGTGAGTATTATATACTAAAAGGTACTTGGTGTCCAAGGAAATTTCCTTATTAAAACTTATTAAAGGCAAAAGATTTATCCCTTTTTTTCCTATGAAACTCTGGTCAGTGTTCCAAGACTACAGGCTAGATTTGTACAAAGTCATTTCAAAATGATACCAAGCAGTGATTTAAATTGCTTGAGGCATTTTCTTTGGTCACACTCCTGACTCACACCTTCCTTCAAAGCCAGAGATATATTTATATATGAGTAAAAACTATAACATGGAAAATCATCATACAAATAGCTTATAGATACTTGAAAGTGTCAACTGTGACCAAAAATAATTGGACTATTTGTAGTATGCAAAATAAATTCAGTAAAAGATAAATCCACTTAAAAGTATTCACAATTTTTACAAGTTTAGAAGTCAGATCACATGTTACTAGATCTACCATTCTATTTTATTGTGGTAAAAATAGTTATGGTAGGACCATGAAGACTTAAATCTAAGAAGAATCACAGAACTATGAACAAAAGTCACTGTGGCAGATAAGATCAAAGAACATTTCAAAAGTTTCATCCTTAGATATGAAAACTAAACACAGAAATGCCAAAAATAATTCTTTAAAAAATAAGATTTAACATAAATTAGTATATTATAGCTTTAAAATAGTTTGCTTAAATAAAAAATATTGATTGGGATAGCATTGATTAGAATGTTTCTTGAATAGCTATCTCTGGGATCCTGCTAAGGTGTGTGTAAGTGTGACCCCTCTGATGACCTCCCAACTCATTTTGAAGTCTCTTAGCCATATAAACTCATTTGTCTTTACCATTTCCCCCTTTCATTCAAGGTCTTTTTCTACTTGCATCACCAGCTGCTGCTTGGGAGTAATTCCTCAGTGCAAGGAAGGCTCATCCCCAGGAGTCACGTCCCACACTGAGGGGAAGGTAACACATTTACATGCTGTGTTTGGCTTAGGGAGAGGCCACATCTGAGCAACATGGAGGCTCTCAGGAGGTAATTCTTACCCACCCTGCAGCTCTAGGCTTAGTTGGAATTTCAAGTGCAGAGGCTCATAAGCATAGTCATCAGTACCAAGGGCCCATCATTGGACCATCCTTCTTCACTGGTCTTTGCCCATGCATGAGGGCAATTGTTGCTGTTCCACTGGGGAATGTGACAGAGCTCCCCTAGTTAGGAACTCCATACTCCCTCAGTTGTTTGGAGAGTTACCTACTATGACAATACCCAATGAATATCCAAACATTTTTATATACCCTATATACATGCCCTGGAGAACTCCCTCCCAACTATCAGTGACACCCCACACCACTGTTCCTCCCCTATAATAGTTGAACCTCACTGTGATTCAAAACTTCTTCAAAAATGAAGCCTAATACATTGCCAAATTTGATTAGTAAGAAAATGAAATAGTAATAATAGGTTTCAAGATTACAAGCAAAATTAATACTAATTGAGAAAAACTGAGATAAAGTAAAAAATAAACAGGTACTAAAAAATGAAAAAACCATAAAACTTTGGTTTTGATGTTTTGCCTTTCATCACTGTAATAGGTGTTGCCCTGTATGTACAGTGGCAAGGTAATCTCTTCCATTCCTTCCTCGGTGCCTATACCCTTTTTTTTTTTTAATTTTTAATTTTGTCTTCAAAAAATTTAGATCACAGTAAAGTCACATATACAATATAGGGGACTCCCATATATTCAACATCAAACCCTTTCCCCCTCTTCCCCAGCAAGATCTTTTCATATCCTCTTAAGTATGGGTCTTCATACTCCTTTTCTCCACTGTACCTGTCCTTCTCTAGTTTGTTTCTCAATCTGATCATTGATTATTGCTCCTTATTTAAACTCTTATTTTGGAAGGGAACAACTGCCATCTTGTCTAGGTACTACATTTAAATGTATATATGTTTTCAGAATCAATTATCTTTAAAGGTGTTTTCAATTACATGTCTTCAAATGAATTTTATTTCTGAACTTAAACTTATATTTATGAGTATTTTATTCTTACAATTAAATTTTAGTTTCTCATTATATTTTAGTGCTGCCTTTTCAATGATTCTTATCATTCACATGAGGCACATGATTTCAGTTTTCTTTTTATTTAGTCTTTTAATTTGGTTTTAGTGGTGGCAGTTCTTTTTAGATTTTTTAAAACTTTATTTCTATTGCTATAGATTCCCAATCATATAGGTTCAGAGCCATTTTAATAGGACCTACAATTTTACCAACAATTGGTTTTCCTATTATCAGGCATATAAAAGATCTGCCAAAGTAATTTATGTATATCACATGGTCCAAAAACTCATCAGTAACTTTTGTGCACACTATATTTAAACACTTTATTTTAGAAATAACCTCTAGCAAGAAAGAATAGATATAATTTTGTTTACTGATATTTTAAATTTTTCCATCTACACATAATAATCCTGCCAGCCACAAGACACCTTGATTCTTACTGAGCATCTTGAAAACATTGACATTACTAGGAATTGTGTGGATTGAAAGCATGAAAATGTTGGTCTCCTACTAATGGGGTAACATTCTGGGATTTCAGAATTGCACATTCAGGCTTCCTGTACCCTGGGGACATTCTGCTTCTAAATGGACTGTCATTTGTGGAAGTCACTAAACCCTATTCACAGCTCCATCTGTAACATCTATTGTGGAATCTCTCTTCTTTCTTTCTTTCTTTTTCAGTCAGGCCAGGAAAAAGATTTTATTTAGTAATGGGAGAAAGAAGAGAACTTGCTGAGAAATGGACAGGATGGAAATAAGCACTAATATTAGTGTCAGCTCCTCTAGGCAGAGAAAGTGAGTTCTGGCTTGTGTGGTCACCTTCAAAGCTATTAATTATTCCTCCCCTTACAAATGTTAATGGGCAGGGCTCAAGCTGCTATTGGGTTATCCCACCAATAGTGGGGGCCAAAGTTGAGTAGTCTTTGGAATATGCAGTGCCTCCCCTCAGCCCAGGAGAGAGTCTCAACTGG
Source organism: Dasypus novemcinctus (assembly GCF_030445035.2). Lineage (NCBI taxonomy): Eukaryota > Metazoa > Chordata > Mammalia > Cingulata > Dasypodidae > Dasypus > Dasypus novemcinctus. The sequence continues at coordinate 63,018,254 of NC_080698.1, forward strand.
AACCTGAAAGTCAAGGTCAAGGACTCAGTAGGGTCTCATGGCCACATAGTCTTTTGGCCATGTTTTGGCTCATCTCATTTCCCTGTACTAAACTGTCTGAACTCGCCCTCAAAGAGTTCATGCCATTATTCTTAAAGGGGTGCTGAGGGGTCAAGGTCATTCTTCTGTAGTTGCTTCCTGCTGTTTAGGGCAGTAGTCCCTGCCTGACAGGGCATGAGCTCTCTCACTATTCTATTGTGTTTGAGGGAAGATGGGTCCACATCCTGGTTGGAACTGGATGAAATCCCCACATGATTAATAAGCCATTGATTCATTAGAAATAAACAATTCAAATTTTGAAAATCCATAGTCCCAATAAAGAGATAAAGAGGATGGTGGCAAACAGACCCAAAAAGGGTTGTAGTCATGACATACTAGACCACAAAAGTGAGAAAGGCCAGGTACCTTCAGAGGCTGCTCCCTCCCAAAGTTGATGGAAACAGCATTCTTCCTTGAATTCTTTTATGCTGCTGGTTAACTCCAGGGAGAGACTGTAGTAGACCTGCTAGGTTTCAGTATGAACTTCAATCTTAGTTCCTACAGCAGTGGTTATGCTTAGGACAGCTAGGAGAGGTGTGCCCTAGACATAAACTCACAGAGACAGTATAGGCAACAAGATAAGCACATGGCAAAGAAAATAAAGATAGTACTTAAGAGAGGCATTCCTTTATCTTACAGCTACATTACTGGAATTAGTCATTTAAATGCTTCAGTTTAGAAGATGTTTTTTCAAACTCCATATAATTTACCCTAACCACATGGAATGGATATTTCACATTAAAACAAAGCTTATTAAATTACAATTAGGGAGGTATATGTAGCTCAAGTGACCGGGCTCCCATCTACCATATAGGAGGCCCCAGCTTCAATTTCCAGGGCCTCCTGGTAAAGGCAAACTGGCCTGAGCACCATAGAGAGCTGAAAGTCCACTGACATGGAGAGCTGATAGCCCACATGGCAGAGAGCTGGCAGCCCATGCTACACACAGCTGGTGCAGCAAGGTGACACAACAAAGTGAGACATAGAGGAGAGACACTGAGAGATGCAGCAGACTGGAGAGATGAGTCAGTGTGTGAAACTGAATGCCTCTCTCCCACATCAGAGGTCCCGGGATGGGTTCCCAGAGCCAAAGACATGGGGGTGGCAGACTTGGCGCAGTGGTTATGGCATCCATCTACCATATGGGAGGTCCACGGTTCAAACCCCGGGCCTCCTTGACCCATGTGGAGCTGGCCCATGCACAGTGCTGATGCGTGCAAGGAGTGCCGTGCCACACAGGGGTGTCCCCTGTGTAGGGGAGCCCCAGGCACAAGGAGTGTGCCCCGTAAGGAGAGCCACCCAGTATGAAAGAAAGTGCAGCCTGCCCAAGAATGGCACCACACACATGGAGAGCTGACAAAGCAACAAAAAGAAACAAAGATTCCCATGCTGCTGACAACAGAAGTAGACAAAGACGATGACACAGTGAATGGACAGAGAGCAGAAAACCGGGGCACGTGGGTGAGCAGGGGAGAGAAGAGAAATAAATAAATAAATAAATCTAAAAAAAAAAAAAGAAAGAAAAGACACGGGAAGCAGATGCAAGTGCAAATACCAAAAAGTGGGGGAAATAAATAAATCTTTTTAAAAAATTACAATTAGCAACCAATGAAGTTTACTTTATTCATTGAAAAGAGGGCAGATCTACATTTTCTCCTTTTAACTTAATTCCACTGAACATGAATTTACAATATCATTGTCTTAAGGACTTAATATAATATTAATTTATTTAATTGGCATTCCATAAATGTAGGGAGATTACACCTAAGTTAAATAAAATTGAAATCATTATAGTTTATTCTAGGAATGTCCTTTTGCCTTCCTTTACATAAGGTTTAAAACTTCTCTTCTTTAATAAAAGTCTAAAACAGTGAATAATTTTTTTAAAGATTTATTTATTTATTTAATATCCCCCCTCCCCTGGTTGTCTGTTCTTGGTGTCTATTTGCTGCGTCTTGTTTCTTTGTCCGCTCCTGTTGTCGCCAGCGGCACGGGAAGTGTGGGCGGTGCCATTCCTGGGCAGGCTGCTCTTTCTTTTCACGCTGGGCAGCTCTCCTCATGGGCGCACTCCTTGCGTGTGGGTTTCCCCCACGCGGGGGACACCCTTGCGTGGCACGGCACTCCTTGCGCGCATCAGCACTGCGCATGGCCAGCTCCACACGGGTCAAGGAGGCCCGGGGTTTGAACCGCGGACCTCCCATATGGTAGACGGACGCCCTAACCACTGGGCCAAAGTCCGTTTCCCTAAAACTGTGAATAATTTTAAAAGCATACCGAATGCTAGGTTCTGGAATATATTACAATTGTTTAATTTGTTTTAATTATAATTTAGAAAAGATCTTCCATAGCTTTCAAGGACTTTTCATTTGCTTCCTGAAATTCATTAATAGGATTATTTATTTATTTTGTCTTTATTTTTTTAATGTTACACTAAAAAATGAGGTTCCCATATACCCCCACCCCCCTCACCCAACTCCTCTCCCTATAACAACAACCTCCTCTATCATCATGAGACATACATTGCATTTGGTGAATACATCTCTGAGCACCACTGCACCTCATGGTCAGTGGTCCACATCATAGCCACTCTCCCACAGTCCACCCAGTGGGCCATGGGAGGACATACAATATTGAGTAACTGTCCCTGCAGCACCACCCAGGACAACTCCAAGTCCTGAAAATGCCCCCACATCACATCTCTTCCTCCCACTCCCTACCCCAAGCCACCACTATGGCCACTTTCTCCACACCAATGCCATTTTTCTTCAATTAATAATCACAATAGTTCATGAATAGACTATCAGTAAGTCCACTTGAATCCATACTCTATTCATCCATCCTGTGGACCTTAGAATCGTTGTGTACACTCCACATCTATATCAAGAGGGGGCTTACATTCCACATGGATGCTGGAAGCAATGCTCCTGCTTTCAGTTGTAGACACTCTTGGATCCATGGTGTGGTGGTTGACCTTCTTCACTTCCAAGTTAGATGAGTGGGATGAGTCCAATAAACCGGAGTAGAAGTTGCAAGTCTGTTGAGGATCAGGGCCTGGCTATCACATGGTCAGTCCAGAGATTCGGGTCCCCTGGGTATACATTAATGCCCAGCACCAACCTCAGCTCTGGTAAAAGTAACAGGGGACACCCAGGACTACGCTGCTGATGGCAGGTGGCTCCGGGCCTCAGTGCTCTGCCAGTGGGCTCTACTTGGGAATCCGGGCTCTTGCACGGGGTGGGGGGTGAGGGGAGTCGGATGCAGGGGGGCCTGCCTACACATGCCTCTTCTTCTGTCACTTTGGCTGCGGCTGAGCCTGGCACTGGGTGCGTGCATGCTCAGGAGACAGGCTTCTGCATGTCTCTGGACGGGCCCCGTGCCAGCTGGGACCTGAGCCCCAGCGCAGGTGCACCACTTGCGCTCAGGTTCGTTGGACAGGCCCAGGTCAGCTGAGAGGGAGGAGAACATGGTCCTGACCGCGGAGGGAAGCAAAAGTGCCGACACCTGCCAGTGGGAGAGCCGCATCCGACAGCCCTGTGGGATCTAAGCCCCCTCTCGCTCCATCCGCTGCCTCCCTCCTCACCCCCTCTGTTCGGGGCGCCCAGACGGCGCCCGGGCTGGGGGTGGCGGAGGAGGAGGGGCAAGCGCTAGGCCACCCGCGCCGCCGTAGACCCCTCTCTGACGCCCCGCAAAGCCGGGACCAAAGCGCAGGCGCCCCGGCCCGCTGGGACGGCCACGCCCGGCGTCGCCCTGGCGCGCAGGCGCCACTCACCCCGCACCCGGCAGACTCGCCCCGACCCCGCCCCTCCTGCTTGCTCTGGACACGCTGGCCACTGATGTGAGATGCCCAAGCCCGGGAGTGGGAAGACGGCTGTGAAGGATTGGGGCGGGGGTGGGGGGGAGGCTTTTTCTGCACTCGGGAGTTGTCCCCAGTGGCAGTGCCGGGACAGATGCGGCCAATAGGCATCCTGCCGAAACCCACCCAATGCACTTCGGGGAGCGCGTCCACTGCCAGGAAAACCTCCAGCGCTGGGGGAAGCGGGGTTCCAAAATGTATCCACCGAATGCCAGCAGGAGGCCACGGGGACGCGACGGAAGGGGTCGCCGACGTGGGTGTAGCCTGCTGGGTGGGGACCGGGCTAGGAGAGAAGCTCTGCTATGCTGTCCTGGACAGTTGTTCCCTCCTGTGTGTCTGGTGAAAAGCCAAGAGACAGAAGAAGCTCCAGGAACCAGAGAGCGGCTCCGTTGCCCAAAGTCGGAGCCAAAACTTCCACCGCTAGGGGCCACTGTTGGATAGGAATAGTTCCTTCCTCACACTTGCTGGGGGGCAGAGGGCTGAGTTCTAAGGCAGGGGGAGGGGCAGGGCCCCTTGCAGAAGGGGCTGTGGGGGAAGGGACCCCTGGGCCAGCTCTGGGGCTGCTGGGAGAGCCCCCTCTCCATGCCATAGCTCACCTGGCCCAGGCCAAGGGTCTGGGTTGGGCCAGGCTGCCAGACCCGTCTGAAGAGGGGGTTTCCTCGCCAACCAAAGTCCCGAGGCCTCCTCAAGCGGGGGCCTACCTAGGGCCGGCCGGCCTTGCCCTGCAGGTCTCTCCCACGGCAATGGTCACAGACATGCTGTCTCCCATCGCCGTCACCTCCACCTTACGTCAGGGGAACCCCGGCCTTTCCCACCGGTGGCCTGCGGGCTTCGGCCTGGGCTCCCGGCCAGGCCTGCAGAGGCCTGGCTCCCGGAGAGGACAGGCCCAGAGTCTTCCCTCTCCCTTGTCAATGACCTCTCTTTCTCTGCCTTTCTTTTCTGGGACGAGAGGGGCCCCAGAGCACCCCGACGACTCTGAGCAATGAGCCTGCCCTTTCTCCTCTCGCCCTCCTTTTTGGGACCGTACCAAGCGACGAGCGTTTCTCTCGGCTCTGGGGCCGCGGGACGCAAAACGAAACTGCTTACCTATTGGGTGGTGAGACACTTGCGTGGAAATCATTTCTGCTCACTTGAGGCAGGCACTGCGGTCAAGTGGGCTTACAGGTCCAGGGGTTCCATGGACCGGGTATATTCTAAGCGGCCATCGTGACCGTCCGAAGCGGACGTATGGGTTGTTTGGGCATTGACTCGAGTCGTAACCCTCCGTGTTTGGGGGAAAACAAGGGAGAACCCATCATCTTCAGCACATTTCCCTCTGCCACAGCACGCCACGCAACCAGGTGATTTTCCTATTGATTGCCGTTCCAAGCTACCATAGCGGGCAATGCCGCAGGGATACTGTCCAGATTTCCAAACCAAAGCAGGTAGGCCTTCTCGCCGAGGCGCAGCTGCGCGGTCGATCAAGCCCCAGGCCCTGGTGCTCCTGAGGGCTGCGGGGACACCCAGGACTACGCTGCTGATGGCAGGTGGCTCCGGGCCTCAGTGCCCTGCCAGTGGGCTCTACTTGGGAATCCGTGCTCTGGCACGGGGTGGGGAGGGGGGAGTCGGTTGCAGGGGGGCCTGCCTACACATGCCTCTTCCTCTGTCACTTTGGCTGCGGCTGAGCCTGGCACTGGGTGCGTGCATGCTCAGGAGACAGGCTTCTGCATGTCTCTGGACAGGCCCCGTGCCAGCTGGGACCTGAGCCCCAGCGCAGGTGCACCACCTGCGCTCAGGTTCGTTGGACCGGCCCAGGTCAGCTGAGAGGGAGGAGAACGTGGTCCTGACCGCGGAGGGAAGCAAAAGTGCCGACACCTGCCAGCGGGAGAGCCGCATCCGACAGCCCTGTGGGATCTAAGCCCCCTCTCGCTCCATCCGCTGCCTCCCTCCTCACCCCCTCCGTTCGGGGCGCCCAGACGGCGCCCGGGCTGCGGGTGGCGGAGGGGGAGGGGCAAGCGCTAGGCCACCCGCGCCGCCGTAGACCCCTCTCTGACGCCCCGCAAAGCCGGGACCAAAGCGCAGGCGCCCCGGCCCGCTGGGACGGCCACGCCCGGCGTCGCCCCGGCGCGCAGGCGCCACTCACCCCGCACCCGGCAGACTCGCCCCGACCCCGCCCCTCCTGCTTGCTCTGGAGACGGTGGCCACTGACGGGAGGTGCCCAAGCCCGGGAGTGGGAAGACGGCTGTGAAGGATTGGGGCGGGGGTGGGGGGGAGGCTTTTTCTGCACTCGGGAGTTGTCCCCAGTGGCAGTGCCGGGACAGATGCGGCCAATAGGCATCCTGCCGAAACCCACCCAATGCACTTCGGGGAGCGCGTCCACTGCCAGGAAAACCTCCAGCGCTGGGGGAAGCGGGGTTCCAAAATGTATCCACCGAATGCCAGCAGGAGGCCACGGGGACGCGACGGAAGGGGTCGCCGACGTGGGTGTAGCCTGCTGGGTGGGGACCGGGCTAGGAGAGAAGCTCTGCTATGCTGTCCTGGACAGTTGTTCCCTCCTGTGTGTCTGGTGAAAAGCCAAGAGACAGAAGAAGCTCCAGGAACCAGAGAGCGGCTCCGTTGCCCAAAGTCGGAGCCAAAACTTCCACCGCTAGGGGCCACTGTTGGATAGGAATAGTTCCTTCCTCACACTTGCTGGGGGGCAGAGGGCTGAGTTCTAAGGCAGGGGGAGGGGCAGGGCCCCTTGCAGAAGGGGCTGTGGGGGAAGGGACCCCTGGGCCAGCTCTGGGGCTGCTGGGAGAGCCCCCTCTCCATGCCATAGCTCACCTGGCCCAGGCCAAGGGTCTGGGTTGGGCCAGGCTGCCAGACCCGTCTGAAGAGGGGGTTTCCTCGCCAACCAAAGTCCCGAGGCCTCCTCAAGCGGGGGCCTACCTAGGGCCGGCCGGCCTTGCCCTGCAGGTCTCTCCCACGGCAATGGTCACAGACATGCTGTCTCCCATCGCCGTCACCTCCACCTTACGTCAGGGGAACCCCGGCCTTTCCCACCGGTGGCCTGCGGGCTTCGGCCTGGGCTCCCGGCCAGGCCTGCAGAGGCCTGGCTCCCGGAGAGGACAGGCCCAGAGTCTTCCCTCTCCCTTGTCAATGACCTCTCTTTCTCTGCCTTTCTTTTCTGGGACGAGAGGGGCCCCAGAGCACCCCGACGACTCTGAGCAATGAGCCTGCCCTTTCTCCTCTCGCCCTCCTTTTTGGGACCGTACCAAGCGACGAGCGTTTCTCTCGGCTCTGGGGCCGCGGGACGCAAAACGAAACTGCTTACCTATTGGGTGGTGAGACACTTGCGTGGAAATCATTTCTGCTCACTTGAGGCAGGCACTGCGGTCAAGTGGGCTTACAGGTCCAGGGGTTCCATGGACCGGGTATATTCTAAGCGGCCATCGTGACCGTCCGAAGCGGACGTATGGGTTGTTTGGGCATTGACTCGAGTCGTAACCCTCCGTGTTTGGGGGAAAACAAGGGAGAACCCATCATCTTCAGCACATTTCCCTCTGCCACAGCACGCCACGCAACCAGGTGATTTTCCTATTGATTGCCGTTCCAAGCTACCATAGCGGGCAATGCCGCAGGGATACTGTCCAGATTTCCAAACCAAAGCAGGTAGGCCTTCTCGCCGAGGCGCAGCTGCGCGGTCGATCAAGCCCCAGGCCCTGGTGCTCCTGAGGGCTGCGGGGACACCCAGGACTACGCTGCTGATGGCAGGTGGCTCCGGGCCTCAGTGCCCTGCCAGTGGGCTCTACTTGGGAATCCGTGCTCTGGCACGGGGTGGGGAGGGGGGAGTCGGTTGCAGGGGGGCCTGCCTACACATGCCTCTTCCTCTGTCACTTTGGCTGCGGCTGAGCCTGGCACTGGGTGCGTGCATGCTCAGGAGACAGGCTTCTGCATGTCTCTGGACAGGCCCCGTGCCAGCTGGGACCTGAGCCCCAGCGCAGGTGCACCACCTGCGCTCAGGTTCGTTGGACCGGCCCAGGTCAGCTGAGAGGGAGGAGAACGTGGTCCTGACCGCGGAGGGAAGCAAAAGTGCCGACACCTGCCAGCGGGAGAGCCGCATCCGACAGCCCTGTGGGATCTAAGCCCCCTCTCGCTCCATCCGCTGCCTCCCTCCTCACCCCCTCCGTTCGGGGCGCCCAGACGGCGCCCGGGCTGCGGGTGGCGGAGGGGGAGGGGCAAGCGCTAGGCCACCCGCGCCGCCGTAGACCCCTCTCTGACGCCCCGCAAAGCCGGGACCAAAGCGCAGGCGCCCCGGCCCGCTGGGACGGCCACGCCCGGCGTCGCCCCGGCGCGCAGGCGCCACTCACCCCGCACCCGGCAGACTCGCCCCGACCCCGCCCCTCCTGCTTGCTCTGGAGACGGTGGCCACTGACGGGAGGTGCCCAAGCCCGGGAGTGGGAAGACGGCTGTGAAGGATTGGGGCGGGGGTGGGGGGGAGGCTTTTTCTGCACTCGGGAGTTGTCCCCAGTGGCAGTGCCGGGACAGATGCGGCCAATAGGCATCCTGCCGAAACCCACCCAATGCACTTCGGGGAGCGCGTCCACTGCCAGGAAAACCTCCAGCGCTGGGGGAAGCGGGGTTCCAAAATGTATCCACCGAATGCCAGCAGGAGGCCACGGGGACGCGACGGAAGGGGTCGCCGACGTGGGTGTAGCCTGCTGGGTGGGGACCGGGCTAGGAGAGAAGCTCTGCTATGCTGTCCTGGACAGTTGTTCCCTCCTGTGTGTCTGGTGAAAAGCCAAGAGACAGAAGAAGCTCCAGGAACCAGAGAGCGGCTCCGTTGCCCAAAGTCGGAGCCAAAACTTCCACCGCTAGGGGCCACTGTTGGATAGGAATAGTTCCTTCCTCACACTTGCTGGGGGGCAGAGGGCTGAGTTCTAAGGCAGGGGGAGGGGCAGGGCCCCTTGCAGAAGGGGCTGTGGGGGAAGGGACCCCTGGGCCAGCTCTGGGGCTGCTGGGAGAGCCCCCTCTCCATGCCATAGCTCACCTGGCCCAGGCCAAGGGTCTGGGTTGGGCCAGGCTGCCAGACCCGTCTGAAGAGGGGGTTTCCTCGCCAACCAAAGTCCCGAGGCCTCCTCAAGCGGGGGCCTACCTAGGGCCGGCCGGCCTTGCCCTGCAGGTCTCTCCCACGGCAATGGTCACAGACATGCTGTCTCCCATCGCCGTCACCTCCACCTTACGTCAGGGGAACCCCGGCCTTTCCCACCGGTGGCCTGCGGGCTTCGGCCTGGGCTCCCGGCCAGGCCTGCAGAGGCCTGGCTCCCGGAGAGGACAGGCCCAGAGTCTTCCCTCTCCCTTGTCAATGACCTCTCTTTCTCTGCCTTTCTTTTCTGGGACGAGAGGGGCCCCAGAGCACCCCGACGACTCTGAGCAATGAGCCTGCCCTTTCTCCTCTCGCCCTCCTTTTTGGGACCGTACCAAGCGACGAGCGTTTCTCTCGGCTCTGGGGCCGCGGGACGCAAAACGAAACTGCTTACCTATTGGGTGGTGAGACACTTGCGTGGAAATCATTTCTGCTCACTTGAGGCAGGCACTGCGGTCAAGTGGGCTTACAGGTCCAGGGGTTCCATGGACCGGGTATATTCTAAGCGGCCATCGTGACCGTCCGAAGCGGACGTATGGGTTGTTTGGGCATTGACTCGAGTCGTAACCCTCCGTGTTTGGGGGAAAACAAGGGAGAACCCATCATCTTCAGCACATTTCCCTCTGCCACAGCACGCCACGCAACCAGGTGATTTTCCTATTGATTGCCGTTCCAAGCTACCATAGCGGGCAATGCCGCAGGGATACTGTCCAGATTTCCAAACCAAAGCAGGTAGGCCTTCTCGCCGAGGCGCAGCTGCGCGGTCGATCAAGCCCCAGGCCCTGGTGCTCCTGAGGGCTGCGGGGACACCCAGGACTACGCTGCTGATGGCAGGTGGCTCCGGGCCTCAGTGCCCTGCCAGTGGGCTCTACTTGGGAATCCGTGCTCTGGCACGGGGTGGGGAGGGGGGAGTCGGTTGCAGGGGGGCCTGCCTACACATGCCTCTTCCTCTGTCACTTTGGCTGCGGCTGAGCCTGGCACTGGGTGCGTGCATGCTCAGGAGACAGGCTTCTGCATGTCTCTGGACAGGCCCCGTGCCAGCTGGGACCTGAGCCCCAGCGCAGGTGCACCACCTGCGCTCAGGTTCGTTGGACCGGCCCAGGTCAGCTGAGAGGGAGGAGAACGTGGTCCTGACCGCGGAGGGAAGCAAAAGTGCCGACACCTGCCAGCGGGAGAGCCGCATCCGACAGCCCTGTGGGATCTAAGCCCCCTCTCGCTCCATCCGCTGCCTCCCTCCTCACCCCCTCCGTTCGGGGCGCCCAGACGGCGCCCGGGCTGCGGGTGGCGGAGGGGGAGGGGCAAGCGCTAGGCCACCCGCGCCGCCGTAGACCCCTCTCTGACGCCCCGCAAAGCCGGGACCAAAGCGCAGGCGCCCCGGCCCGCTGGGACGGCCACGCCCGGCGTCGCCCCGGCGCGCAGGCGCCACTCACCCCGCACCCGGCAGACTCGCCCCGACCCCGCCCCTCCTGCTTGCTCTGGAGACGGTGGCCACTGACGGGAGGTGCCCAAGCCCGGGAGTGGGAAGACGGCTGTGAAGGATTGGGGCGGGGGTGGGGGGGAGGCTTTTTCTGCACTCGGGAGTTGTCCCCAGTGGCAGTGCCGGGACAGATGCGGCCAATAGGCATCCTGCCGAAACCCACCCAATGCACTTCGGGGAGCGCGTCCACTGCCAGGAAAACCTCCAGCGCTGGGGGAAGCGGGGTTCCAAAATGTATCCACCGAATGCCAGCAGGAGGCCACGGGGACGCGACGGAAGGGGTCGCCGACGTGGGTGTAGCCTGCTGGGTGGGGACCGGGCTAGGAGAGAAGCTCTGCTATGCTGTCCTGGACAGTTGTTCCCTCCTGTGTGTCTGGTGAAAAGCCAAGAGACAGAAGAAGCTCCAGGAACCAGAGAGCGGCTCCGTTGCCCAAAGTCGGAGCCAAAACTTCCACCGCTAGGGGCCACTGTTGGATAGGAATAGTTCCTTCCTCACACTTGCTGGGGGGCAGAGGGCTGAGTTCTAAGGCAGGGGGAGGGGCAGGGCCCCTTGCAGAAGGGGCTGTGGGGGAAGGGACCCCTGGGCCAGCTCTGGGGCTGCTGGGAGAGCCCCCTCTCCATGCCATAGCTCACCTGGCCCAGGCCAAGGGTCTGGGTTGGGCCAGGCTGCCAGACCCGTCTGAAGAGGGGGTTTCCTCGCCAACCAAAGTCCCGAGGCCTCCTCAAGCGGGGGCCTACCTAGGGCCGGCCGGCCTTGCCCTGCAGGTCTCTCCCACGGCAATGGTCACAGACATGCTGTCTCCCATCGCCGTCACCTCCACCTTACGTCAGGGGAACCCCGGCCTTTCCCACCGGTGGCCTGCGGGCTTCGGCCTGGGCTCCCGGCCAGGCCTGCAGAGGCCTGGCTCCCGGAGAGGACAGGCCCAGAGTCTTCCCTCTCCCTTGTCAATGACCTCTCTTTCTCTGCCTTTCTTTTCTGGGACGAGAGGGGCCCCAGAGCACCCCGACGACTCTGAGCAATGAGCCTGCCCTTTCTCCTCTCGCCCTCCTTTTTGGGACCGTACCAAGCGACGAGCGTTTCTCTCGGCTCTGGGGCCGCGGGACGCAAAACGAAACTGCTTACCTATTGGGTGGTGAGACACTTGCGTGGAAATCATTTCTGCTCACTTGAGGCAGGCACTGCGGTCAAGTGGGCTTACAGGTCCAGGGGTTCCATGGACCGGGTATATTCTAAGCGGCCATCGTGACCGTCCGAAGCGGACGTATGGGTTGTTTGGGCATTGACTCGAGTCGTAACCCTCCGTGTTTGGGGGAAAACAAGGGAGAACCCATCATCTTCAGCACATTTCCCTCTGCCACAGCACGCCACGCAACCAGGTGATTTTCCTATTGATTGCCGTTCCAAGCTACCATAGCGGGCAATGCCGCAGGGATACTGTCCAGATTTCCAAACCAAAGCAGGTAGGCCTTCTCGCCGAGGCGCAGCTGCGCGGTCGATCAAGCCCCAGGCCCTGGTGCTCCTGAGGGCTGCGGGGACACCCAGGACTACGCTGCTGATGGCAGGTGGCTCCGGGCCTCAGTGCCCTGCCAGTGGGCTCTACTTGGGAATCCGTGCTCTGGCACGGGGTGGGGAGGGGGGAGTCGGTTGCAGGGGGGCCTGCCTACACATGCCTCTTCCTCTGTCACTTTGGCTGCGGCTGAGCCTGGCACTGGGTGCGTGCATGCTCAGGAGACAGGCTTCTGCATGTCTCTGGACAGGCCCCGTGCCAGCTGGGACCTGAGCCCCAGCGCAGGTGCACCACCTGCGCTCAGGTTCGTTGGACCGGCCCAGGTCAGCTGAGAGGGAGGAGAACGTGGTCCTGACCGCGGAGGGAAGCAAAAGTGCCGACACCTGCCAGCGGGAGAGCCGCATCCGACAGCCCTGTGGGATCTAAGCCCCCTCTCGCTCCATCCGCTGCCTCCCTCCTCACCCCCTCCGTTCGGGGCGCCCAGACGGCGCCCGGGCTGCGGGTGGCGGAGGGGGAGGGGCAAGCGCTAGGCCACCCGCGCCGCCGTAGACCCCTCTCTGACGCCCCGCAAAGCCGGGACCAAAGCGCAGGCGCCCCGGCCCGCTGGGACGGCCACGCCCGGCGTCGCCCCGGCGCGCAGGCGCCACTCACCCCGCACCCGGCAGACTCGCCCCGACCCCGCCCCTCCTGCTTGCTCTGGAGACGGTGGCCACTGACGGGAGGTGCCCAAGCCCGGGAGTGGGAAGACGGCTGTGAAGGATTGGGGCGGGGGTGGGGGGGAGGCTTTTTCTGCACTCGGGAGTTGTCCCCAGTGGCAGTGCCGGGACAGATGCGGCCAATAGGCATCCTGCCGAAACCCACCCAATGCACTTCGGGGAGCGCGTCCACTGCCAGGAAAACCTCCAGCGCTGGGGGAAGCGGGGTTCCAAAATGTATCCACCGAATGCCAGCAGGAGGCCACGGGGACGCGACGGAAGGGGTCGCCGACGTGGGTGTAGCCTGCTGGCTGGGGACCGGGCTAGGAGAGAAGCTCTGCTATGCTGTCCTGGACAGTTGTTCCCTCCTGTGTGTCTGGTGAAAAGCCAAGAGACAGAAGAAGCTCCAGGAACCAGAGAGCGGCTCCGTTGCCCAAAGTCGGAGCCAAAACTTCCACCGCTAGGGGCCACTGTTGGATAGGAATAGTTCCTTCCTCACACTTGCTGGGGGGCAGAGGGCTGAGTTCTAAGGCAGGGGGAGGGGCAGGGCCCCTTGCAGAAGGGGCTGTGGGGGAAGGGACCCCTGGGCCAGCTCTGGGGCTGCTGGGAGAGCCCCCTCTCCATGCCATAGCTCACCTGGCCCAGGCCAAGGGTCTGGGTTGGGCCAGGCTGCCAGACCCGTCTGAAGAGGGGGTTTCCTCGCCAACCAAAGTCCCGAGGCCTCCTCAAGCGGGGGCCTACCTAGGGCCGGCCGGCCTTGCCCTGCAGGTCTCTCCCACGGCAATGGTCACAGACATGCTGTCTCCCATCGCCGTCACCTCCACCTTACGTCAGGGGAACCCCGGCCTTTCCCACCGGTGGCCTGCGGGCTTCGGCCTGGGCTCCCGGCCAGGCCTGCAGAGGCCTGGCTCCCGGAGAGGACAGGCCCAGAGTCTTCCCTCTCCCTTGTCAATGACCTCTCTTTCTCTGCCTTTCTTTTCTGGGACGAGAGGGGCCCCAGAGCACCCCGACGACTCTGAGCAATGAGCCTGCCCTTTCTCCTCTCGCCCTCCTTTTTGGGACCGTACCAAGCGACGAGCGTTTCTCTCGGCTCTGGGGCCGCGGGACGCAAAACGAAACTGCTTACCTATTGGGTGGTGAGACACTTGCGTGGAAATCATTTCTGCTCACTTGAGGCAGGCACTGCGGTCAAGTGGGCTTACAGGTCCAGGGGTTCCATGGACCGGGTATATTCTAAGCGGCCATCGTGACCGTCCGAAGCGGACGTATGGGTTGTTTGGGCATTGACTCGAGTCGTAACCCTCCGTGTTTGGGGGAAAACAAGGGAGAACCCATCATCTTCAGCACATTTCCCTCTGCCACAGCACGCCACGCAACCAGGTGATTTTCCTATTGATTGCCGTTCCAAGCTACCATAGCGGGCAATGCCGCAGGGATACTGTCCAGATTTCCAAACCAAAGCAGGTAGGCCTTCTCGCCGAGGCGCAGCTGCGCGGTCGATCAAGCCCCAGGCCCTGGTGCTCCTGAGGGCTGCGGGGACACCCAGGACTACGCTGCTGATGGCAGGTGGCTCCGGGCCTCAGTGCCCTGCCAGTGGGCTCTACTTGGGAATCCGTGCTCTGGCACGGGGTGGGGAGGGGGGAGTCGGTTGCAGGGGGGCCTGCCTACACATGCCTCTTCCTCTGTCACTTTGGCTGCGGCTGAGCCTGGCACTGGGTGCGTGCATGCTCAGGAGACAGGCTTCTGCATGTCTCTGGACAGGCCCCGTGCCAGCTGGGACCTGAGCCCCAGCGCAGGTGCACCACCTGCGCTCAGGTTCGTTGGACCGGCCCAGGTCAGCTGAGAGGGAGGAGAACGTGGTCCTGACCGCGGAGGGAAGCAAAAGTGCCGACACCTGCCAGCGGGAGAGCCGCATCCGACAGCCCTGTGGGATCTAAGCCCCCTCTCGCTCCATCCGCTGCCTCCCTCCTCACCCCCTCCGTTCGGGGCGCCCAGACGGCGCCCGGGCTGCGGGTGGCGGAGGGGGAGGGGCAAGCGCTAGGCCACCCGCGCCGCCGTAGACCCCTCTCTGACGCCCCGCAAAGCCGGGACCAAAGCGCAGGCGCCCCGGCCCGCTGGGACGGCCACGCCCGGCGTCGCCCCGGCGCGCAGGCGCCACTCACCCCGCACCCGGCAGACTCGCCCCGACCCCGCCCCTCCTGCTTGCTCTGGAGACGGTGGCCACTGACGGGAGGTGCCCAAGCCCGGGAGTGGGAAGACGGCTGTGAAGGATTGGGGCGGGGGTGGGGGGGAGGCTTTTTCTGCACTCGGGAGTTGTCCCCAGTGGCAGTGCCGGGACAGATGCGGCCAATAGGCATCCTGCCGAAACCCACCCAATGCACTTCGGGGAGCGCGTCCACTGCCAGGAAAACCTCCAGCGCTGGGGGAAGCGGGGTTCCAAAATGTATCCACCGAATGCCAGCAGGAGGCCACGGGGACGCGACGGAAGGGGTCGCCGACGTGGGTGTAGCCTGCTGGGTGGGGACCGGGCTAGGAGAGAAGCTCTGCTATGCTGTCCTGGACAGTTGTTCCCTCCTGTGTGTCTGGTGAAAAGCCAAGAGACAGAAGAAGCTCCAGGAACCAGAGAGCGGCTCCGTTGCCCAAAGTCGGAGCCAAAACTTCCACCGCTAGGGGCCACTGTTGGATAGGAATAGTTCCTTCCTCACACTTGCTGGGGGGCAGAGGGCTGAGTTCTAAGGCAGGGGGAGGGGCAGGGCCCCTTGCAGAAGGGGCTGTGGGGGAAGGGACCCCTGGGCCAGCTCTGGGGCTGCTGGGAGAGCCCCCTCTCCATGCCATAGCTCACCTGGCCCAGGCCAAGGGTCTGGGTTGGGCCAGGCTGCCAGACCCGTCTGAAGAGGGGGTTTCCTCGCCAACCAAAGTCCCGAGGCCTCCTCAAGCGGGGGCCTACCTAGGGCCGGCCGGCCTTGCCCTGCAGGTCTCTCCCACGGCAATGGTCACAGACATGCTGTCTCCCATCGCCGTCACCTCCACCTTACGTCAGGGGAACCCCGGCCTTTCCCACCGGTGGCCTGCGGGCTTCGGCCTGGGCTCCCAGCCAGGCCTGCAGAGGCCTGGCTCCCGGAGAGGACAGGCCCAGAGTCTTCCCTCTCCCTTGTCAATGACCTCTCTTTCTCTGCCTTTCTTTTCTGGGACGAGAGGGGCCCCAGAGCACCCCGACGACTCTGAGCAATGAGCCTGCCCTTTCTCCTCTCGCCCTCCTTTTTGGGACCGTACCAAGCGACGAGCGTTTCTCTCGGCTCTGGGGCCGCGGGACGCAAAACGAAACTGCTTACCTATTGGGTGGTGAGACACTTGCGTGGAAATCATTTCTGCTCACTTGAGGCAGGCACTGCGGTCAAGTGGGCTTACAGGTCCAGGGGTTCCATGGACCGGGTATATTCTAAGCGGCCATCGTGACCGTCCGAAGCGGACGTATGGGTTGTTTGGGCATTGACTCGAGTCGTAACCCTCCGTGTTTGGGGGAAAACAAGGGAGAACCCATCATCTTCAGCACATTTCCCTCTGCCACAGCACGCCACGCAACCAGGTGATTTTCCTATTGATTGCCGTTCCAAGCTACCATAGCGGGCAATGCCGCAGGGATACTGTCCAGATTTCCAAACCAAAGCAGGTAGGCCTTCTCGCCGAGGCGCAGCTGCGCGGTCGATCAAGCCCCAGGCCCTGGTGCTCCTGAGGGCTGCGGGGACACCCAGGACTACGCTGCTGATGGCAGGTGGCTCCGGGCCTCAGTGCCCTGCCAGTGGGCTCTACTTGGGAATCCGTGCTCTGGCACGGGGTGGGGAGGGGGGAGTCGGTTGCAGGGGGGCCTGCCTACACATGCCTCTTCCTCTGTCACTTTGGCTGCGGCTGAGCCTGGCACTGGGTGCGTGCATGCTCAGGAGACAGGCTTCTGCATGTCTCTGGACAGGCCCCGTGCCAGCTGGGACCTGAGCCCCAGCGCAGGTGCACCACCTGCGCTCAGGTTCGTTGGACCGGCCCAGGTCAGCTGAGAGGGAGGAGAACGTGGTCCTGACCGCGGAGGGAAGCAAAAGTGCCGACACCTGCCAGCGGGAGAGCCGCATCCGACAGCCCTGTGGGATCTAAGCCCCCTCTCGCTCCATCCGCTGCCTCCCTCCTCACCCCCTCCGTTCGGGGCGCCCAGACGGCGCCCGGGCTGCGGGTGGCGGAGGGGGAGGGGCAAGCGCTAGGCCACCCGCGCCGCCGTAGACCCCTCTCTGACGCCCCGCAAAGCCGGGACCAAAGCGCAGGCGCCCCGGCCCGCTGGGACGGCCACGCCCGGCGTCGCCCCGGCGCGCAGGCGCCACTCACCCCGCACCCGGCAGACTCGCCCCGACCCCGCCCCTCCTGCTTGCTCTGGAGACGGTGGCCACTGACGGGAGGTGCCCAAGCCCGGGAGTGGGAAGACGGCTGTGAAGGATTGGGGCGGGGGTGGGGGGGAGGCTTTTTCTGCACTCGGGAGTTGTCCCCAGTGGCAGTGCCGGGACAGATGCGGCCAATAGGCATCCTGCCGAAACCCACCCAATGCACTTCGGGGAGCGCGTCCACTGCCAGGAAAACCTCCAGCGCTGGGGGAAGCGGGGTTCCAAAATGTATCCACCGAATGCCAGCAGGAGGCCACGGGGACGCGACGGAAGGGGTCGCCGACGTGGGTGTAGCCTGCTGGGTGGGGACCGGGCTAGGAGAGAAGCTCTGCTATGCTGTCCTGGACAGTTGTTCCCTCCTGTGTGTCTGGTGAAAAGCCAAGAGACAGAAGAAGCTCCAGGAACCAGAGAGCGGCTCCGTTGCCCAAAGTCGGAGCCAAAACTTCCACCGCTAGGGGCCACTGTTGGATAGGAATAGTTCCTTCCTCACACTTGCTGGGGGGCAGAGGGCTGAGTTCTAAGGCAGGGGGAGGGGCAGGGCCCCTTGCAGAAGGGGCTGTGGGGGAAGGGACCCCTGGGCCAGCTCTGGGGCTGCTGGGAGAGCCCCCTCTCCATGCCATAGCTCACCTGGCCCAGGCCAAGGGTCTGGGTTGGGCCAGGCTGCCAGACCCGTCTGAAGAGGGGGTTTCCTCGCCAACCAAAGTCCCGAGGCCTCCTCAAGCGGGGGCCTACCTAGGGCCGGCCGGCCTTGCCCTGCAGGTCTCTCCCACGGCAATGGTCACAGACATGCTGTCTCCCATCGCCGTCACCTCCACCTTACGTCAGGGGAACCCCGGCCTTTCCCACCGGTGGCCTGCGGGCTTCGGCCTGGGCTCCCGGCCAGGCCTGCAGAGGCCTGGCTCCCGGAGAGGACAGGCCCAGAGTCTTCCCTCTCCCTTGTCAATGACCTCTCTTTCTCTGCCTTTCTTTTCTGGGACGAGAGGGGCCCCAGAGCACCCCGACGACTCTGAGCAATGAGCCTGCCCTTTCTCCTCTCGCCCTCCTTTTTGGGACCGTACCAAGCGACGAGCGTTTCTCTCGGCTCTGGGGCCGCGGGACGCAAAACGAAACTGCTTACCTATTGGGTGGTGAGACACTTGCGTGGAAATCATTTCTGCTCACTTGAGGCAGGCACTGCGGTCAAGTGGGCTTACAGGTCCAGGGGTTCCATGGACCGGGTATATTCTAAGCGGCCATCGTGACCGTCCGAAGCGGACGTATGGGTTGTTTGGGCATTGACTCGAGTCGTAACCCTCCGTGTTTGGGGGAAAACAAGGGAGAACCCATCATCTTCAGCACATTTCCCTCTGCCACAGCACGCCACGCAACCAGGTGATTTTCCTATTGATTGCCGTTCCAAGCTACCATAGCGGGCAATGCCGCAGGGATACTGTCCAGATTTCCAAACCAAAGCAGGTAGGCCTTCTCGCCGAGGCGCAGCTGCGCGGTCGATCAAGCCCCAGGCCCTGGTGCTCCTGAGGGCTGCGGGGACACCCAGGACTACGCTGCTGATGGCAGGTGGCTCCGGGCCTCAGTGCCCTGCCAGTGGGCTCTACTTGGGAATCCGTGCTCTGGCACGGGGTGGGGAGGGGGGAGTCGGTTGCAGGGGGGCCTGCCTACACATGCCTCTTCCTCTGTCACTTTGGCTGCGGCTGAGCCTGGCACTGGGTGCGTGCATGCTCAGGAGACAGGCTTCTGCATGTCTCTGGACAGGCCCCGTGCCAGCTGGGACCTGAGCCCCAGCGCAGGTGCACCACCTGCGCTCAGGTTCGTTGGACCGGCCCAGGTCAGCTGAGAGGGAGGAGAACGTGGTCCTGACCGCGGAGGGAAGCAAAAGTGCCGACACCTGCCAGCGGGAGAGCCGCATCCGACAGCCCTGTGGGATCTAAGCCCCCTCTCGCTCCATCCGCTGCCTCCCTCCTCACCCCCTCCGTTCGGGGCGCCCAGACGGCGCCCGGGCTGCGGGTGGCGGAGGGGGAGGGGCAAGCGCTAGGCCACCCGCGCCGCCGTAGACCCCTCTCTGACGCCCCGCAAAGCCGGGACCAAAGCGCAGGCGCCCCGGCCCGCTGGGACGGCCACGCCCGGCGTCGCCCCGGCGCGCAGGCGCCACTCACCCCGCACCCGGCAGACTCGCCCCGACCCCGCCCCTCCTGCTTGCTCTGGAGACGGTGGCCACTGACGGGAGGTGCCCAAGCCCGGGAGTGGGAAGACGGCTGTGAAGGATTGGGGCGGGGGTGGGGGGGAGGCTTTTTCTGCACTCGGGAGTTGTCCCCAGTGGCAGTGCCGGGACAGATGCGGCCAATAGGCATCCTGCCGAAACCCACCCAATGCACTTCGGGGAGCGCGTCCACTGCCAGGAAAACCTCCAGCGCTGGGGGAAGCGGGGTTCCAAAATGTATCCACCGAATGCCAGCAGGAGGCCACGGGGACGCGACGGAAGGGGTCGCCGACGTGGGTGCAGCCTGCTGGGTGGGGACCGGGCTAGGAGAGAAGCTCTGCTATGCTGTCCTGGACAGTTGTTCCCTCCTGTGTGTCTGGTGAAAAGCCAAGAGACAGAAGAAGCTCCAGGAACCAGAGAGCGGCTCCGTTGCCCAAAGTCGGAGCCAAAACTTCCACCGCTAGGGGCCACTGTTGGATAGGAATAGTTCCTTCCTCACACTTGCTGGGGGGCAGAGGGCTGAGTTCTAAGGCAGGGGGAGGGGCAGGGCCCCTTGCAGAAGGGGCTGTGGGGGAAGGGACCCCTGGGCCAGCTCTGGGGCTGCTGGGAGAGCCCCCTCTCCATGCCATAGCTCACCTGGCCCAGGCCAAGGGTCTGGGTTGGGCCAGGCTGCCAGACCCGTCTGAAGAGGGGGTTTCCTCGCCAACCAAAGTCCCGAGGCCTCCTCAAGCGGGGGCCTACCTAGGGCCGGCCGGCCTTGCCCTGCAGGTCTCTCCCACGGCAATGGTCACAGACATGCTGTCTCCCATCGCCGTCACCTCCACCTTACGTCAGGGGAACCCCGGCCTTTCCCACCGGTGGCCTGCGGGCTTCGGCCTGGGCTCCCGGCCAGGCCTGCAGAGGCCTGGCTCCCGGAGAGGACAGGCCCAGAGTCTTCCCTCTCCCTTGTCAATGACCTCTCTTTCTCTGCCTTTCTTTTCTGGGACGAGAGGGGCCCCAGAGCACCCCGACGACTCTGAGCAATGAGCCTGCCCTTTCTCCTCTCGCCCTCCTTTTTGGGACCGTACCAAGCGACGAGCGTTTCTCTCGGCTCTGGGGCCGCGGGACGCAAAACGAAACTGCTTACCTATTGGGTGGTGAGACACTTGCGTGGAAATCATTTCTGCTCACTTGAGGCAGGCACTGCGGTCAAGTGGGCTTACAGGTCCAGGGGTTCCATGGACCGGGTATATTCTAAGCGGCCATCGTGACCGTCCGAAGCGGACGTATGGGTTGTTTGGGCATTGACTCGAGTCGTAACCCTCCGTGTTTGGGGGAAAACAAGGGAGAACCCATCATCTTCAGCACATTTCCCTCTGCCACAGCACGCCACGCAACCAGGTGATTTTCCTATTGATTGCCGTTCCAAGCTACCATAGCGGGCAATGCCGCAGGGATACTGTCCAGATTTCCAAACCAAAGCAGGTAGGCCTTCTCGCCGAGGCGCAGCTGCGCGGTCGATCAAGCCCCAGGCCCTGGTGCTCCTGAGGGCTGCGGGGACACCCAGGACTACGCTGCTGATGGCAGGTGGCTCCGGGCCTCAGTGCCCTGCCAGTGGGCTCTACTTGGGAATCCGTGCTCTGGCACGGGGTGGGGAGGGGGGAGTCGGTTGCAGGGGGGCCTGCCTACACATGCCTCTTCCTCTGTCACTTTGGCTGCGGCTGAGCCTGGCACTGGGTGCGTGCATGCTCAGGAGACAGGCTTCTGCATGTCTCTGGACAGGCCCCGTGCCAGCTGGGACCTGAGCCCCAGCGCAGGTGCACCACCTGCGCTCAGGTTCGTTGGACCGGCCCAGGTCAGCTGAGAGGGAGGAGAACGTGGTCCTGACCGCGGAGGGAAGCAAAAGTGCCGACACCTGCCAGCGGGAGAGCCGCATCCGACAGCCCTGTGGGATCTAAGCCCCCTCTCGCTCCATCCGCTGCCTCCCTCCTCACCCCCTCCGTTCGGGGCGCCCAGACGGCGCCCGGGCTGCGGGTGGCGGAGGGGGAGGGGCAAGCGCTAGGCCACCCGCGCCGCCGTAGACCCCTCTCTGACGCCCCGCAAAGCCGGGACCAAAGCGCAGGCGCCCCGGCCCGCTGGGACGGCCACGCCCGGCGTCGCCCCGGCGCGCAGGCGCCACTCACCCCGCACCCGGCAGACTCGCCCCGACCCCGCCCCTCCTGCTTGCTCTGGAGACGGTGGCCACTGACGGGAGGTGCCCAAGCCCGGGAGTGGGAAGACGGCTGTGAAGGATTGGGGCGGGGGTGGGGGGGAGGCTTTTTCTGCACTCGGGAGTTGTCCCCAGTGGCAGTGCCGGGACAGATGCGGCCAATAGGCATCCTGCCGAAACCCACCCAATGCACTTCGGGGAGCGCGTCCACTGCCAGGAAAACCTCCAGCGCTGGGGGAAGCGGGGTTCCAAAATGTATCCACCGAATGCCAGCAGGAGGCCACGGGGACGCGACGGAAGGGGTCGCCGACGTGGGTGCAGCCTGCTGGGTGGGGACCGGGCTAGGAGAGAAGCTCTGCTATGCTGTCCTGGACAGTTGTTCCCTCCTGTGTGTCTGGTGAAAAGCCAAGAGACAGAAGAAGCTCCAGGAACCAGAGAGCGGCTCCGTTGCCCAAAGTCGGAGCCAAAACTTCCACCGCTAGGGGCCACTGTTGGATAGGAATAGTTCCTTCCTCACACTTGCTGGGGGGCAGAGGGCTGAGTTCTAAGGCAGGGGGAGGGGCAGGGCCCCTTGCAGAAGGGGCTGTGGGGGAAGGGACCCCTGGGCCAGCTCTGGGGCTGCTGGGAGAGCCCCCTCTCCATGCCATAGCTCACCTGGCCCAGGCCAAGGGTCTGGGTTGGGCCAGGCTGCCAGACCCGTCTGAAGAGGGGGTTTCCTCGCCAACCAAAGTCCCGAGGCCTCCTCAAGCGGGGGCCTACCTAGGGCCGGCCGGCCTTGCCCTGCAGGTCTCTCCCACGGCAATGGTCACAGACATGCTGTCTCCCATCGCCGTCACCTCCACCTTACGTCAGGGGAACCCCGGCCTTTCCCACCGGTGGCCTGCGGGCTTCGGCCTGGGCTCCCGGCCAGGCCTGCAGAGGCCTGGCTCCCGGAGAGGACAGGCCCAGAGTCTTCCCTCTCCCTTGTCAATGACCTCTCTTTCTCTGCCTTTCTTTTCTGGGACGAGAGGGGCCCCAGAGCACCCCGACGACTCTGAGCAATGAGCCTGCCCTTTCTCCTCTCGCCCTCCTTTTTGGGACCGTACCAAGCGACGAGCGTTTCTCTCGGCTCTGGGGCCGCGGGACGCAAAACGAAACTGCTTACCTATTGGGTGGTGAGACACTTGCGTGGAAATCATTTCTGCTCACTGGAGGCAGGCACTGCGGTCAAGTGGGCTTACAGGTCCAGGGGTTCCATGGACCGGGTATATTCTAAGCGGCCATCGTGACCGTCCGAAGCGGACGTATGGGTTGTTTGGGCATTGACTCGAGTCGTAACCCTCCGTGTTTGGGGGAAAACAAGGGAGAACCCATCATCTTCAGCACATTTCCCTCTGCCACAGCACGCCACGCAACCAGGTGATTTTCCTATTGATTGCCGTTCCAAGCTACCATAGCGGGCAATGCCGCAGGGATACTGTCCAGATTTCCAAACCAAAGCAGGTAGGCCTTCTCGCCGAGGCGCAGCTGCGCGGTCGATCAAGCCCCAGGCCCTGGTGCTCCTGAGGGCTGCGGGGACACCCAGGACTACGCTGCTGATGGCAGGTGGCTCCGGGCCTCAGTGCCCTGCCAGTGGGCTCTACTTGGGAATCCGTGCTCTGGCACGGGGTGGGGAGGGGGGAGTCGGTTGCAGGGGGGCCTGCCTACACATGCCTCTTCCTCTGTCACTTTGGCTGCGGCTGAGCCTGGCACTGGGTGCGTGCATGCTCAGGAGACAGGCTTCTGCATGTCTCTGGACAGGCCCCGTGCCAGCTGGGACCTGAGCCCCAGCGCAGGTGCACCACCTGCGCTCAGGTTCGTTGGACCGGCCCAGGTCAGCTGAGAGGGAGGAGAACGTGGTCCTGACCGCGGAGGGAAGCAAAAGTGCCGACACCTGCCAGCGGGAGAGCCGCATCCGACAGCCCTGTGGGATCTAAGCCCCCTCTCGCTCCATCCGCTGCCTCCCTCCTCACCCCCTCCGTTCGGGGCGCCCAGACGGCGCCCGGGCTGCGGGTGGCGGAGGGGGAGGGGCAAGCGCTAGGCCACCCGCGCCGCCGTAGACCCCTCTCTGACGCCCCGCAAAGCCGGGACCAAAGCGCAGGCGCCCCGGCCCGCTGGGACGGCCACGCCCGGCGTCGCCCCGGCGCGCAGGCGCCACTCACCCCGCACCCGGCAGACTCGCCCCGACCCCGCCCCTCCTGCTTGCTCTGGAGACGGTGGCCACTGACGGGAGGTGCCCAAGCCCGGGAGTGGGAAGACGGCTGTGAAGGATTGGGGCGGGGGTGGGGGGGAGGCTTTTTCTGCACTCGGGAGTTGTCCCCAGTGGCAGTGCCGGGACAGATGCGGCCAATAGGCATCCTGCCGAAACCCACCCAATGCACTTCGGGGAGCGCGTCCACTGCCAGGAAAACCTCCAGCGCTGGGGGAAGCGGGGTTCCAAAATGTATCCACCGAATGCCAGCAGGAGGCCACGGGGACGCGACGGAAGGGGTCGCCGACGTGGGTGCAGCCTGCTGGGTGGGGACCGGGCTAGGAGAGAAGCTCTGCTATGCTGTCCTGGACAGTTGTTCCCTCCTGTGTGTCTGGTGAAAAGCCAAGAGACAGAAGAAGCTCCAGGAACCAGAGAGCGGCTCCGTTGCCCAAAGTCGGAGCCAAAACTTCCACCGCTAGGGGCCACTGTTGGATAGGAATAGTTCCTTCCTCACACTTGCTGGGGGGCAGAGGGCTGAGTTCTAAGGCAGGGGGAGGGGCAGGGCCCCTTGCAGAAGGGGCTGTGGGGGAAGGGACCCCTGGGCCAGCTCTGGGGCTGCTGGGAGAGCCCCCTCTCCATGCCATAGCTCACCTGGCCCAGGCCAAGGGTCTGGGTTGGGCCAGGCTGCCAGACCCGTCTGAAGAGGGGGTTTCCTCGCCAACCAAAGTCCCGAGGCCTCCTCAAGCGGGGGCCTACCTAGGGCCGGCCGGCCTTGCCCTGCAGGTCTCTCCCACGGCAATGGTCACAGACATGCTGTCTCCCATCGCCGTCACCTCCACCTTACGTCAGGGGAACCCCGGCCTTTCCCACCGGTGGCCTGCGGGCTTCGGCCTGGGCTCCCGGCCAGGCCTGCAGAGGCCTGGCTCCCGGAGAGGACAGGCCCAGAGTCTTCCCTCTCCCTTGTCAATGACCTCTCTTTCTCTGCCTTTCTTTTCTGGGACGAGAGGGGCCCCAGAGCACCCCGACGACTCTGAGCAATGAGCCTGCCCTTTCTCCTCTCGCCCTCCTTTTTGGGACCGTACCAAGCGACGAGCGTTTCTCTCGGCTCTGGGGCCGCGGGACGCAAAACGAAACTGCTTACCTATTGGGTGGTGAGACACTTGCGTGGAAATCATTTCTGCTCACTGGAGGCAGGCACTGCGGTCAAGTGGGCTTACAGGTCCAGGGGTTCCATGGACCGGGTATATTCTAAGCGGCCATCGTGACCGTCCGAAGCGGACGTATGGGTTGTTTGGGCATTGACTCGAGTCGTAACCCTCCGTGTTTGGGGGAAAACAAGGGAGAACCCATCATCTTCAGCACATTTCCCTCTGCCACAGCACGCCACGCAACCAGGTGATTTTCCTATTGATTGCCGTTCCAAGCTACCATAGCGGGCAATGCCGCAGGGATACTGTCCAGATTTCCAAACCAAAGCAGGTAGGCCTTCTCGCCGAGGCGCAGCTGCGCGGTCGATCAAGCCCCAGGCCCTGGTGCTCCTGAGGGCTGCGGGGACACCCAGGACTACGCTGCTGATGGCAGGTGGCTCCGGGCCTCAGTGCCCTGCCAGTGGGCTCTACTTGGGAATCCGTGCTCTGGCACGGGGTGGGGAGGGGGGAGTCGGTTGCAGGGGGGCCTGCCTACACATGCCTCTTCCTCTGTCACTTTGGCTGCGGCTGAGCCTGGCACTGGGTGCGTGCATGCTCAGGAGACAGGCTTCTGCATGTCTCTGGACAGGCCCCGTGCCAGCTGGGACCTGAGCCCCAGCGCAGGTGCACCACCTGCGCTCAGGTTCGTTGGACCGGCCCAGGTCAGCTGAGAGGGAGGAGAACGTGGTCCTGACCGCGGAGGGAAGCAAAAGTGCCGACACCTGCCAGCGGGAGAGCCGCATCCGACAGCCCTGTGGGATCTAAGCCCCCTCTCGCTCCATCCGCTGCCTCCCTCCTCACCCCCTCCGTTCGGGGCGCCCAGACGGCGCCCGGGCTGCGGGTGGCGGAGGGGGAGGGGCAAGCGCTAGGCCACCCGCGCCGCCGTAGACCCCTCTCTGACGCCCCGCAAAGCCGGGACCAAAGCGCAGGCGCCCCGGCCCGCTGGGACGGCCACGCCCGGCGTCGCCCCGGCGCGCAGGCGCCACTCACCCCGCACCCGGCAGACTCGCCCCGACCCCGCCCCTCCTGCTTGCTCTGGAGACGGTGGCCACTGACGGGAGGTGCCCAAGCCCGGGAGTGGGAAGACGGCTGTGAAGGATTGGGGCGGGGGTGGGGGGGAGGCTTTTTCTGCACTCGGGAGTTGTCCCCAGTGGCAGTGCCGGGACAGATGCGGCCAATAGGCATCCTGCCGAAACCCACCCAATGCACTTCGGGGAGCGCGTCCACTGCCAGGAAAACCTCCAGCGCTGGGGGAAGCGGGGTTCCAAAATGTATCCACCGAATGCCAGCAGGAGGCCACGGGGACGCGACGGAAGGGGTCGCCGACGTGGGTGTAGCCTGCTGGGTGGGGACCGGGCTAGGAGAGAAGCTCTGCTATGCTGTCCTGGACAGTTGTTCCCTCCTGTGTGTCTGGTGAAAAGCCAAGAGACAGAAGAAGCTCCAGGAACCAGAGAGCGGCTCCGTTGCCCAAAGTCGGAGCCAAAACTTCCACCGCTAGGGGCCACTGTTGGATAGGAATAGTTCCTTCCTCACACTTGCTGGGGGGCAGAGGGCTGAGTTCTAAGGCAGGGGGAGGGGCAGGGCCCCTTGCAGAAGGGGCTGTGGGGGAAGGGACCCCTGGGCCAGCTCTGGGGCTGCTGGGAGAGCCCCCTCTCCATGCCATAGCTCACCTGGCCCAGGCCAAGGGTCTGGGTTGGGCCAGGCTGCCAGACCCGTCTGAAGAGGGGGTTTCCTCGCCAACCAAAGTCCCGAGGCCTCCTCAAGCGGGGGCCTACCTAGGGCCGGCCGGCCTTGCCCTGCAGGTCTCTCCCACGGCAATGGTCACAGACATGCTGTCTCCCATCGCCGTCACCTCCACCTTACGTCAGGGGAACCCCGGCCTTTCCCACCGGTGGCCTGCGGGCTTCGGCCTGGGCTCCCGGCCAGGCCTGCAGAGGCCTGGCTCCCGGAGAGGACAGGCCCAGAGTCTTCCCTCTCCCTTGTCAATGACCTCTCTTTCTCTGCCTTTCTTTTCTGGGACGAGAGGGGCCCCAGAGCACCCCGACGACTCTGAGCAATGAGCCTGCCCTTTCTCCTCTCGCCCTCCTTTTTGGGACCGTACCAAGCGACGAGCGTTTCTCTCGGCTCTGGGGCCGCGGGACGCAAAACGAAACTGCTTACCTATTGGGTGGTGAGACACTTGCGTGGAAATCATTTCTGCTCACTGGAGGCAGGCACTGCGGTCAAGTGGGCTTACAGGTCCAGGGGTTCCATGGACCGGGTATATTCTAAGCGGCCATCGTGACCGTCCGAAGCGGACGTATGGGTTGTTTGGGCATTGACTCGAGTCGTAACCCTCCGTGTTTGGGGGAAAACAAGGGAGAACCCATCATCTTCAGCACATTTCCCTCTGCCACAGCACGCCACGCAACCAGGTGATTTTCCTATTGATTGCCGTTCCAAGCTACCATAGCGGGCAATGCCGCAGGGATACTGTCCAGATTTCCAAACCAAAGCAGGTAGGCCTTCTCGCCGAGGCGCAGCTGCGCGGTCGATCAAGCCCCAGGCCCTGGTGCTCCTGAGGGCTGCGGGGACACCCAGGACTACGCTGCTGATGGCAGGTGGCTCCGGGCCTCAGTGCCCTGCCAGTGGGCTCTACTTGGGAATCCGTGCTCTGGCACGGGGTGGGGAGGGGGGAGTCGGTTGCAGGGGGGCCTGCCTACACATGCCTCTTCCTCTGTCACTTTGGCTGCGGCTGAGCCTGGCACTGGGTGCGTGCATGCTCAGGAGACAGGCTTCTGCATGTCTCTGGACAGGCCCCGTGCCAGCTGGGACCTGAGCCCCAGCGCAGGTGCACCACCTGCGCTCAGGTTCGTTGGACCGGCCCAGGTCAGCTGAGAGGGAGGAGAACGTGGTCCTGACCGCGGAGGGAAGCAAAAGTGCCGACACCTGCCAGCGGGAGAGCCGCATCCGACAGCCCTGTGGGATCTAAGCCCCCTCTCGCTCCATCCGCTGCCTCCCTCCTCACCCCCTCCGTTCGGGGCGCCCAGACGGCGCCCGGGCTGCGGGTGGCGGAGGGGGAGGGGCAAGCGCTAGGCCACCCGCGCCGCCGTAGACCCCTCTCTGACGCCCCGCAAAGCCGGGACCAAAGCGCAGGCGCCCCGGCCCGCTGGGACGGCCACGCCCGGCGTCGCCCCGGCGCGCAGGCGCCACTCACCCCGCACCCGGCAGACTCGCCCCGACCCCGCCCCTCCTGCTTGCTCTGGAGACGGTGGCCACTGACGGGAGGTGCCCAAGCCCGGGAGTGGGAAGACGGCTGTGAAGGATTGGGGCGGGGGTGGGGGGGAGGCTTTTTCTGCACTCGGGAGTTGTCCCCAGTGGCAGTGCCGGGACAGATGCGGCCAATAGGCATCCTGCCGAAACCCACCCAATGCACTTCGGGGAGCGCGTCCACTGCCAGGAAAACCTCCAGCGCTGGGGGAAGCGGGGTTCCAAAATGTATCCACCGAATGCCAGCAGGAGGCCACGGGGACGCGACGGAAGGGGTCGCCGACGTGGGTGTAGCCTGCTGGGTGGGGACCGGGCTAGGAGAGAAGCTCTGCTATGCTGTCCTGGACAGTTGTTCCCTCCTGTGTGTCTGGTGAAAAGCCAAGAGACAGAAGAAGCTCCAGGAACCAGAGAGCGGCTCCGTTGCCCAAAGTCGGAGCCAAAACTTCCACCGCTAGGGGCCACTGTTGGATAGGAATAGTTCCTTCCTCACACTTGCTGGGGGGCAGAGGGCTGAGTTCTAAGGCAGGGGGAGGGGCAGAGCCCCTTGCAGAAGGGGCTGTGGGGGAAGGGACCCCTGGGCCAGCTCTGGGGCTGCTGGGAGAGCCCCCTCTCCATGCCATAGCTCACCTGGCCCAGGCCAAGGGTCTGGGTTGGGCCAGGCTGCCAGACCCGTCTGAAGAGGGGGTTTCCTCGCCAACCAAAGTCCCGAGGCCTCCTCAAGCGGGGGCCTACCTAGGGCCGGCCGGCCTTGCCCTGCAGGTCTCTCCCACGGCAATGGTCACAGACATGCTGTCTCCCATCGCCGTCACCTCCACCTTACGTCAGGGGAACCCCGGCCTTTCCCACCGGTGGCCTGCGGGCTTCGGCCTGGGCTCCCGGCCAGGCCTGCAGAGGCCTGGCTCCCGGAGAGGACAGGCCCAGAGTCTTCCCTCTCCCTTGTCAATGACCTCTCTTTCTCTGCCTTTCTTTTCTGGGACGAGAGGGGCCCCAGAGCACCCCGACGACTCTGAGCAATGAGCCTGCCCTTTCTCCTCTCGCCCTCCTTTTTGGGACCGTACCAAGCGACGAGCGTTTCTCTCGGCTCTGGGGCCGCGGGACGCAAAACGAAACTGCTTACCTATTGGGTGGTGAGACACTTGCGTGGAAATCATTTCTGCTCACTTGAGGCAGGCACTGCGGTCAAGTGGGCTTACAGGTCCAGGGGTTCCATGGACCGGGTATATTCTAAGCGGCCATCGTGACCGTCCGAAGCGGACGTATGGGTTGTTTGGGCATTGACTCGAGTCGTAACCCTCCGTGTTTGGGGGAAAACAAGGGAGAACCCATCATCTTCAGCACATTTCCCTCTGCCACAGCACGCCACGCAACCAGGTGATTTTCCTATTGATTGCCGTTCCAAGCTACCATAGCGGGCAATGCCGCAGGGATACTGTCCAGATTTCCAAACCAAAGCAGGTAGGCCTTCTCGCCGAGGCGCAGCTGCGCGGTCGATCAAGCCCCAGGCCCTGGTGCTCCTGAGGGCTGCGGGGACACCCAGGACTACGCTGCTGATGGCAGGTGGCTCCGGGCCTCAGTGCCCTGCCAGTGGGCTCTACTTGGGAATCCGTGCTCTGGCACGGGGTGGGGAGGGGGGAGTCGGTTGCAGGGGGGCCTGCCTACACATGCCTCTTCCTCTGTCACTTTGGCTGCGGCTGAGCCTGGCACTGGGTGCGTGCATGCTCAGGAGACAGGCTTCTGCATGTCTCTGGACAGGCCCCGTGCCAGCTGGGACCTGAGCCCCAGCGCAGGTGCACCACCTGCGCTCAGGTTCGTTGGACCGGCCCAGGTCAGCTGAGAGGGAGGAGAACGTGGTCCTGACCGCGGAGGGAAGCAAAAGTGCCGACACCTGCCAGCGGGAGAGCCGCATCCGACAGCCCTGTGGGATCTAAGCCCCCTCTCGCTCCATCCGCTGCCTCCCTCCTCACCCCCTCCGTTCGGGGCGCCCAGACGGCGCCCGGGCTGCGGGTGGCGGAGGGGGAGGGGCAAGCGCTAGGCCACCCGCGCCGCCGTAGACCCCTCTCTGACGCCCCGCAAAGCCGGGACCAAAGCGCAGGCGCCCCGGCCCGCTGGGACGGCCACGCCCGGCGTCGCCCCGGCGCGCAGGCGCCACTCACCCCGCACCCGGCAGACTCGCCCCGACCCCGCCCCTCCTGCTTGCTCTGGAGACGGTGGCCACTGACGGGAGGTGCCCAAGCCCGGGAGTGGGAAGACGGCTGTGAAGGATTGGGGCGGGGGTGGGGGGGAGGCTTTTTCTGCACTCGGGAGTTGTCCCCAGTGGCAGTGCCGGGACAGATGCGGCCAATAGGCATCCTGCCGAAACCCACCCAATGCACTTCGGGGAGCGCGTCCACTGCCAGGAAAACCTCCAGCGCTGGGGGAAGCGGGGTTCCAAAATGTATCCACCGAATGCCAGCAGGAGGCCACGGGGACGCGACGGAAGGGGTCGCCGACGTGGGTGTAGCCTGCTGGGTGGGGACCGGGCTAGGAGAGAAGCTCTGCTATGCTGTCCTGGACAGTTGTTCCCTCCTGTGTGTCTGGTGAAAAGCCAAGAGACAGAAGAAGCTCCAGGAACCAGAGAGCGGCTCCGTTGCCCAAAGTCGGAGCCAAAACTTCCACCGCTAGGGGCCACTGTTGGATAGGAATAGTTCCTTCCTCACACTTGCTGGGGGGCAGAGGGCTGAGTTCTAAGGCAGGGGGAGGGGCAGGGCCCCTTGCAGAAGGGGCTGTGGGGGAAGGGACCCCTGGGCCAGCTCTGGGGCTGCTGGGAGAGCCCCCTCTCCATGCCATAGCTCACCTGGCCCAGGCCAAGGGTCTGGGTTGGGCCAGGCTGCCAGACCCGTCTGAAGAGGGGGTTTCCTCGCCAACCAAAGTCCCGAGGCCTCCTCAAGCGGGGGCCTACCTAGGGCCGGCCGGCCTTGCCCTGCAGGTCTCTCCCACGGCAATGGTCACAGACATGCTGTCTCCCATCGCCGTCACCTCCACCTTACGTCAGGGGAACCCCGGCCTTTCCCACCGGTGGCCTGCGGGCTTCGGCCTGGGCTCCCGGCCAGGCCTGCAGAGGCCTGGCTCCCGGAGAGGACAGGCCCAGAGTCTTCCCTCTCCCTTGTCAATGACCTCTCTTTCTCTGCCTTTCTTTTCTGGGACGAGAGGGGCCCCAGAGCACCCCGACGACTCTGAGCAATGAGCCTGCCCTTTCTCCTCTCGCCCTCCTTTTTGGGACCGTACCAAGCGACGAGCGTTTCTCTCGGCTCTGGGGCCGCGGGACGCAAAACGAAACTGCTTACCTATTGGGTGGTGAGACACTTGCGTGGAAATCATTTCTGCTCACTTGAGGCAGGCACTGCGGTCAAGTGGGCTTACAGGTCCAGGGGTTCCATGGACCGGGTATATTCTAAGCGGCCATCGTGACCGTCCGAAGCGGACGTATGGGTTGTTTGGGCATTGACTCGAGTCGTAACCCTCCGTGTTTGGGGGAAAACAAGGGAGAACCCATCATCTTCAGCACATTTCCCTCTGCCACAGCACGCCACGCAACCAGGTGATTTTCCTATTGATTGCCGTTCCAAGCTACCATAGCGGGCAATGCCGCAGGGATACTGTCCAGATTTCCAAACCAAAGCAGGTAGGCCTTCTCGCCGAGGCGCAGCTGCGCGGTCGATCAAGCCCCAGGCCCTGGTGCTCCTGAGGGCTGCGGGGACACCCAGGACTACGCTGCTGATGGCAGGTGGCTCCGGGCCTCAGTGCCCTGCCAGTGGGCTCTACTTGGGAATCCGTGCTCTGGCACGGGGTGGGGAGGGGGGAGTCGGTTGCAGGGGGGCCTGCCTACACATGCCTCTTCCTCTGTCACTTTGGCTGCGGCTGAGCCTGGCACTGGGTGCGTGCATGCTCAGGAGACAGGCTTCTGCATGTCTCTGGACAGGCCCCGTGCCAGCTGGGACCTGAGCCCCAGCGCAGGTGCACCACCTGCGCTCAGGTTCGTTGGACCGGCCCAGGTCAGCTGAGAGGGAGGAGAACGTGGTCCTGACCGCGGAGGGAAGCAAAAGTGCCGACACCTGCCAGCGGGAGAGCCGCATCCGACAGCCCTGTGGGATCTAAGCCCCCTCTCGCTCCATCCGCTGCCTCCCTCCTCACCCCCTCCGTTCGGGGCGCCCAGACGGCGCCCGGGCTGCGGGTGGCGGAGGGGGAGGGGCAAGCGCTAGGCCACCCGCGCCGCCGTAGACCCCTCTCTGACGCCCCGCAAAGCCGGGACCAAAGCGCAGGCGCCCCGGCCCGCTGGGACGGCCACGCCCGGCGTCGCCCCGGCGCGCAGGCGCCACTCACCCCGCACCCGGCAGACTCGCCCCGACCCCGCCCCTCCTGCTTGCTCTGGAGACGGTGGCCACTGACGGGAGGTGCCCAAGCCCGGGAGTGGGAAGACGGCTGTGAAGGATTGGGGCGGGGGTGGGGGGGAGGCTTTTTCTGCACTCGGGAGTTGTCCCCAGTGGCAGTGCCGGGACAGATGCGGCCAATAGGCATCCTGCCGAAACCCACCCAATGCACTTCGGGGAGCGCGTCCACTGCCAGGAAAACCTCCAGCGCTGGGGGAAGCGGGGTTCCAAAATGTATCCACCGAATGCCAGCAGGAGGCCACGGGGACGCGACGGAAGGGGTCGCCGACGTGGGTGTAGCCTGCTGGGTGGGGACCGGGCTAGGAGAGAAGCTCTGCTATGCTGTCCTGGACAGTTGTTCCCTCCTGTGTGTCTGGTGAAAAGCCAAGAGACAGAAGAAGCTCCAGGAACCAGAGAGCGGCTCCGTTGCCCAAAGTCGGAGCCAAAACTTCCACCGCTAGGGGCCACTGTTGGATAGGAATAGTTCCTTCCTCACACTTGCTGGGGGGCAGAGGGCTGAGTTCTAAGGCAGGGGGAGGGGCAGGGCCCCTTGCAGAAGGGGCTGTGGGGGAAGGGACCCCTGGGCCAGCTCTGGGGCTGCTGGGAGAGCCCCCTCTCCATGCCATAGCTCACCTGGCCCAGGCCAAGGGTCTGGGTTGGGCCAGGCTGCCAGACCCGTCTGAAGAGGGGGTTTCCTCGCCAACCAAAGTCCCGAGGCCTCCTCAAGCGGGGGCCTACCTAGGGCCGGCCGGCCTTGCCCTGCAGGTCTCTCCCACGGCAATGGTCACAGACATGCTGTCTCCCATCGCCGTCACCTCCACCTTACGTCAGGGGAACCCCGGCCTTTCCCACCGGTGGCCTGCGGGCTTCGGCCTGGGCTCCCGGCCAGGCCTGCAGAGGCCTGGCTCCCGGAGAGGACAGGCCCAGAGTCTTCCCTCTCCCTTGTCAATGACCTCTCTTTCTCTGCCTTTCTTTTCTGGGACGAGAGGGGCCCCAGAGCACCCCGACGACTCTGAGCAATGAGCCTGCCCTTTCTCCTCTCGCCCTCCTTTTTGGGACCGTACCAAGCGACGAGCGTTTCTCTCGGCTCTGGGGCCGCGGGACGCAAAACGAAACTGCTTACCTATTGGGTGGTGAGACACTTGCGTGGAAATCATTTCTGCTCACTTGAGGCAGGCACTGCGGTCAAGTGGGCTTACAGGTCCAGGGGTTCCATGGACCGGGTATATTCTAAGCGGCCATCGTGACCGTCCGAAGCGGACGTATGGGTTGTTTGGGCATTGACTCGAGTCGTAACCCTCCGTGTTTGGGGGAAAACAAGGGAGAACCCATCATCTTCAGCACATTTCCCTCTGCCACAGCACGCCACGCAACCAGGTGATTTTCCTATTGATTGCCGTTCCAAGCTACCATAGCGGGCAATGCCGCAGGGATACTGTCCAGATTTCCAAACCAAAGCAGGTAGGCCTTCTCGCCGAGGCGCAGCTGCGCGGTCGATCAAGCCCCAGGCCCTGGTGCTCCTGAGGGCTGCGGGGACACCCAGGACTACGCTGCTGATGGCAGGTGGCTCCGGGCCTCAGTGCCCTGCCAGTGGGCTCTACTTGGGAATCCGTGCTCTGGCACGGGGTGGGGAGGGGGGAGTCGGTTGCAGGGGGGCCTGCCTACACATGCCTCTTCCTCTGTCACTTTGGCTGCGGCTGAGCCTGGCACTGGGTGCGTGCATGCTCAGGAGACAGGCTTCTGCATGTCTCTGGACAGGCCCCGTGCCAGCTGGGACCTGAGCCCCAGCGCAGGTGCACCACCTGCGCTCAGGTTCGTTGGACCGGCCCAGGTCAGCTGAGAGGGAGGAGAACGTGGTCCTGACCGCGGAGGGAAGCAAAAGTGCCGACACCTGCCAGCGGGAGAGCCGCATCCGACAGCCCTGTGGGATCTAAGCCCCCTCTCGCTCCATCCGCTGCCTCCCTCCTCACCCCCTCCGTTCGGGGCGCCCAGACGGCGCCCGGGCTGCGGGTGGCGGAGGGGGAGGGGCAAGCGCTAGGCCACCCGCGCCGCCGTAGACCCCTCTCTGACGCCCCGCAAAGCCGGGACCAAAGCGCAGGCGCCCCGGCCCGCTGGGACGGCCACGCCCGGCGTCGCCCCGGCGCGCAGGCGCCACTCACCCCGCACCCGGCAGACTCGCCCCGACCCCGCCCCTCCTGCTTGCTCTGGAGACGGTGGCCACTGACGGGAGGTGCCCAAGCCCGGGAGTGGGAAGACGGCTGTGAAGGATTGGGGCGGGGGTGGGGGGGAGGCTTTTTCTGCACTCGGGAGTTGTCCCCAGTGGCAGTGCCGGGACAGATGCGGCCAATAGGCATCCTGCCGAAACCCACCCAATGCACTTCGGGGAGCGCGTCCACTGCCAGGAAAACCTCCAGCGCTGGGGGAAGCGGGGTTCCAAAATGTATCCACCGAATGCCAGCAGGAGGCCACGGGGACGCGACGGAAGGGGTCGCCGACGTGGGTGTAGCCTGCTGGGTGGGGACCGGGCTAGGAGAGAAGCTCTGCTATGCTGTCCTGGACAGTTGTTCCCTCCTGTGTGTCTGGTGAAAAGCCAAGAGACAGAAGAAGCTCCAGGAACCAGAGAGCGGCTCCGTTGCCCAAAGTCGGAGCCAAAACTTCCACCGCTAGGGGCCACTGTTGGATAGGAATAGTTCCTTCCTCACACTTGCTGGGGGGCAGAGGGCTGAGTTCTAAGGCAGGGGGAGGGGCAGGGCCCCTTGCAGAAGGGGCTGTGGGGGAAGGGACCCCTGGGCCAGCTCTGGGGCTGCTGGGAGAGCCCCCTCTCCATGCCATAGCTCACCTGGCCCAGGCCAAGGGTCTGGGTTGGGCCAGGCTGCCAGACCCGTCTGAAGAGGGGGTTTCCTCGCCAACCAAAGTCCCGAGGCCTCCTCAAGCGGGGGCCTACCTAGGGCCGGCCGGCCTTGCCCTGCAGGTCTCTCCCACGGCAATGGTCACAGACATGCTGTCTCCCATCGCCGTCACCTCCACCTTACGTCAGGGGAACCCCGGCCTTTCCCACCGGTGGCCTGCGGGCTTCGGCCTGGGCTCCCGGCCAGGCCTGCAGAGGCCTGGCTCCCGGAGAGGACAGGCCCAGAGTCTTCCCTCTCCCTTGTCAATGACCTCTCTTTCTCTGCCTTTCTTTTCTGGGACGAGAGGGGCCCCAGAGCACCCCGACGACTCTGAGCAATGAGCCTGCCCTTTCTCCTCTCGCCCTCCTTTTTGGGACCGTACCAAGCGACGAGCGTTTCTCTCGGCTCTGGGGCCGCGGGACGCAAAACGAAACTGCTTACCTATTGGGTGGTGAGACACTTGCGTGGAAATCATTTCTGCTCACTTGAGGCAGGCACTGCGGTCAAGTGGGCTTACAGGTCCAGGGGTTCCATGGACCGGGTATATTCTAAGCGGCCATCGTGACCGTCCGAAGCGGACGTATGGGTTGTTTGGGCATTGACTCGAGTCGTAACCCTCCGTGTTTGGGGGAAAACAAGGGAGAACCCATCATCTTCAGCACATTTCCCTCTGCCACAGCACGCCACGCAACCAGGTGATTTTCCTATTGATTGCCGTTCCAAGCTACCATAGCGGGCAATGCCGCAGGGATACTGTCCAGATTTCCAAACCAAAGCAGGTAGGCCTTCTCGCCGAGGCGCAGCTGCGCGGTCGATCAAGCCCCAGGCCCTGGTGCTCCTGAGGGCTGCGGGGACACCCAGGACTACGCTGCTGATGGCAGGTGGCTCCGGGCCTCAGTGCCCTGCCAGTGGGCTCTACTTGGGAATCCGTGCTCTGGCACGGGGTGGGGAGGGGGGAGTCGGTTGCAGGGGGGCCTGCCTACACATGCCTCTTCCTCTGTCACTTTGGCTGCGGCTGAGCCTGGCACTGGGTGCGTGCATGCTCAGGAGACAGGCTTCTGCATGTCTCTGGACAGGCCCCGTGCCAGCTGGGACCTGAGCCCCAGCGCAGGTGCACCACCTGCGCTCAGGTTCGTTGGACCGGCCCAGGTCAGCTGAGAGGGAGGAGAACGTGGTCCTGACCGCGGAGGGAAGCAAAAGTGCCGACACCTGCCAGCGGGAGAGCCGCATCCGACAGCCCTGTGGGATCTAAGCCCCCTCTCGCTCCATCCGCTGCCTCCCTCCTCACCCCCTCCGTTCGGGGCGCCCAGACGGCGCCCGGGCTGCGGGTGGCGGAGGGGGAGGGGCAAGCGCTAGGCCACCCGCGCCGCCGTAGACCCCTCTCTGACGCCCCGCAAAGCCGGGACCAAAGCGCAGGCGCCCCGGCCCGCTGGGACGGCCACGCCCGGCGTCGCCCCGGCGCGCAGGCGCCACTCACCCCGCACCCGGCAGACTCGCCCCGACCCCGCCCCTCCTGCTTGCTCTGGAGACGGTGGCCACTGACGGGAGGTGCCCAAGCCCGGGAGTGGGAAGACGGCTGTGAAGGATTGGGGCGGGGGTGGGGGGGAGGCTTTTTCTGCACTCGGGAGTTGTCCCCAGTGGCAGTGCCGGGACAGATGCGGCCAATAGGCATCCTGCCGAAACCCACCCAATGCACTTCGGGGAGCGCGTCCACTGCCAGGAAAACCTCCAGCGCTGGGGGAAGCGGGGTTCCAAAATGTATCCACCGAATGCCAGCAGGAGGCCACGGGGACGCGACGGAAGGGGTCGCCGACGTGGGTGCAGCCTGCTGGGTGGGGACCGGGCTAGGAGAGAAGCTCTGCTATGCTGTCCTGGACAGTTGTTCCCTCCTGTGTGTCTGGTGAAAAGCCAAGAGACAGAAGAAGCTCCAGGAACCAGAGAGCGGCTCCGTTGCCCAAAGTCGGAGCCAAAACTTCCACCGCTAGGGGCCACTGTTGGATAGGAATAGTTCCTTCCTCACACTTGCTGGGGGGCAGAGGGCTGAGTTCTAAGGCAGGGGGAGGGGCAGGGCCCCTTGCAGAAGGGGCTGTGGGGGAAGGGACCCCTGGGCCAGCTCTGGGGCTGCTGGGAGAGCCCCCTCTCCATGCCATAGCTCACCTGGCCCAGGCCAAGGGTCTGGGTTGGGCCAGGCTGCCAGACCCGTCTGAAGAGGGGGTTTCCTCGCCAACCAAAGTCCCGAGGCCTCCTCAAGCGGGGGCCTACCTAGGGCCGGCCGGCCTTGCCCTGCAGGTCTCTCCCACGGCAATGGTCACAGACATGCTGTCTCCCATCGCCGTCACCTCCACCTTACGTCAGGGGAACCCCGGCCTTTCCCACCGGTGGCCTGCGGGCTTCGGCCTGGGCTCCCGGCCAGGCCTGCAGAGGCCTGGCTCCCGGAGAGGACAGGCCCAGAGTCTTCCCTCTCCCTTGTCAATGACCTCTCTTTCTCTGCCTTTCTTTTCTGGGACGAGAGGGGCCCCAGAGCACCCCGACGACTCTGAGCAATGAGCCTGCCCTTTCTCCTCTCGCCCTCCTTTTTGGGACCGTACCAAGCGACGAGCGTTTCTCTCGGCTCTGGGGCCGCGGGACGCAAAACGAAACTGCTTACCTATTGGGTGGTGAGACACTTGCGTGGAAATCATTTCTGCTCACTTGAGGCAGGCACTGCGGTCAAGTGGGCTTACAGGTCCAGGGGTTCCATGGACCGGGTATATTCTAAGCGGCCATCGTGACCGTCCGAAGCGGACGTATGGGTTGTTTGGGCATTGACTCGAGTCGTAACCCTCCGTGTTTGGGGGAAAACAAGGGAGAACCCATCATCTTCAGCACATTTCCCTCTGCCACAGCACGCCACGCAACCAGGTGATTTTCCTATTGATTGCCGTTCCAAGCTACCATAGCGGGCAATGCCGCAGGGATACTGTCCAGATTTCCAAACCAAAGCAGGTAGGCCTTCTCGCCGAGGCGCAGCTGCGCGGTCGATCAAGCCCCAGGCCCTGGTGCTCCTGAGGGCTGCGGGGACACCCAGGACTACGCTGCTGATGGCAGGTGGCTCCGGGCCTCAGTGCCCTGCCAGTGGGCTCTACTTGGGAATCCGTGCTCTGGCACGGGGTGGGGAGGGGGGAGTCGGTTGCAGGGGGGCCTGCCTACACATGCCTCTTCCTCTGTCACTTTGGCTGCGGCTGAGCCTGGCACTGGGTGCGTGCATGCTCAGGAGACAGGCTTCTGCATGTCTCTGGACAGGCCCCGTGCCAGCTGGGACCTGAGCCCCAGCGCAGGTGCACCACCTGCGCTCAGGTTCGTTGGACCGGCCCAGGTCAGCTGAGAGGGAGGAGAACGTGGTCCTGACCGCGGAGGGAAGCAAAAGTGCCGACACCTGCCAGCGGGAGAGCCGCATCCGACAGCCCTGTGGGATCTAAGCCCCCTCTCGCTCCATCCGCTGCCTCCCTCCTCACCCCCTCCGTTCGGGGCGCCCAGACGGCGCCCGGGCTGCGGGTGGCGGAGGGGGAGGGGCAAGCGCTAGGCCACCCGCGCCGCCGTAGACCCCTCTCTGACGCCCCGCAAAGCCGGGACCAAAGCGCAGGCGCCCCGGCCCGCTGGGACGGCCACGCCCGGCGTCGCCCCGGCGCGCAGGCGCCACTCACCCCGCACCCGGCAGACTCGCCCCGACCCCGCCCCTCCTGCTTGCTCTGGAGACGGTGGCCACTGACGGGAGGTGCCCAAGCCCGGGAGTGGGAAGACGGCTGTGAAGGATTGGGGCGGGGGTGGGGGGGAGGCTTTTTCTGCACTCGGGAGTTGTCCCCAGTGGCAGTGCCGGGACAGATGCGGCCAATAGGCATCCTGCCGAAACCCACCCAATGCACTTCGGGGAGCGCGTCCACTGCCAGGAAAACCTCCAGCGCTGGGGGAAGCGGGGTTCCAAAATGTATCCACCGAATGCCAGCAGGAGGCCACGGGGACGCGACGGAAGGGGTCGCCGACGTGGGTGCAGCCTGCTGGGTGGGGACCGGGCTAGGAGAGAAGCTCTGCTATGCTGTCCTGGACAGTTGTTCCCTCCTGTGTGTCTGGTGAAAAGCCAAGAGACAGAAGAAGCTCCAGGAACCAGAGAGCGGCTCCGTTGCCCAAAGTCGGAGCCAAAACTTCCACCGCTAGGGGCCACTGTTGGATAGGAATAGTTCCTTCCTCACACTTGCTGGGGGGCAGAGGGCTGAGTTCTAAGGCAGGGGGAGGGGCAGGGCCCCTTGCAGAAGGGGCTGTGGGGGAAGGGACCCCTGGGCCAGCTCTGGGGCTGCTGGGAGAGCCCCCTCTCCATGCCATAGCTCACCTGGCCCAGGCCAAGGGTCTGGGTTGGGCCAGGCTGCCAGACCCGTCTGAAGAGGGGGTTTCCTCGCCAACCAAAGTCCCGAGGCCTCCTCAAGCGGGGGCCTACCTAGGGCCGGCCGGCCTTGCCCTGCAGGTCTCTCCCACGGCAATGGTCACAGACATGCTGTCTCCCATCGCCGTCACCTCCACCTTACGTCAGGGGAACCCCGGCCTTTCCCACCGGTGGCCTGCGGGCTTCGGCCTGGGCTCCCGGCCAGGCCTGCAGAGGCCTGGCTCCCGGAGAGGACAGGCCCAGAGTCTTCCCTCTCCCTTGTCAATGACCTCTCTTTCTCTGCCTTTCTTTTCTGGGACGAGAGGGGCCCCAGAGCACCCCGACGACTCTGAGCAATGAGCCTGCCCTTTCTCCTCTCGCCCTCCTTTTTGGGACCGTACCAAGCGACGAGCGTTTCTCTCGGCTCTGGGGCCGCGGGACGCAAAACGAAACTGCTTACCTATTGGGTGGTGAGACACTTGCGTGGAAATCATTTCTGCTCACTTGAGGCAGGCACTGCGGTCAAGTGGGCTTACAGGTCCAGGGGTTCCATGGACCGGGTATATTCTAAGCGGCCATCGTGACCGTCCGAAGCGGACGTATGGGTTGTTTGGGCATTGACTCGAGTCGTAACCCTCCGTGTTTGGGGGAAAACAAGGGAGAACCCATCATCTTCAGCACATTTCCCTCTGCCACAGCACGCCACGCAACCAGGTGATTTTCCTATTGATTGCCGTTCCAAGCTACCATAGCGGGCAATGCCGCAGGGATACTGTCCAGATTTCCAAACCAAAGCAGGTAGGCCTTCTCGCCGAGGCGCAGCTGCGCGGTCGATCAAGCCCCAGGCCCTGGTGCTCCTGAGGGCTGCGGGGACACCCAGGACTACGCTGCTGATGGCAGGTGGCTCCGGGCCTCAGTGCCCTGCCAGTGGGCTCTACTTGGGAATCCGTGCTCTGGCACGGGGTGGGGAGGGGGGAGTCGGTTGCAGGGGGGCCTGCCTACACATGCCTCTTCCTCTGTCACTTTGGCTGCGGCTGAGCCTGGCACTGGGTGCGTGCATGCTCAGGAGACAGGCTTCTGCATGTCTCTGGACAGGCCCCGTGCCAGCTGGGACCTGAGCCCCAGCGCAGGTGCACCACCTGCGCTCAGGTTCGTTGGACCGGCCCAGGTCAGCTGAGAGGGAGGAGAACGTGGTCCTGACCGCGGAGGGAAGCAAAAGTGCCGACACCTGCCAGCGGGAGAGCCGCATCCGACAGCCCTGTGGGATCTAAGCCCCCTCTCGCTCCATCCGCTGCCTCCCTCCTCACCCCCTCCGTTCGGGGCGCCCAGACGGCGCCCGGGCTGCGGGTGGCGGAGGGGGAGGGGCAAGCGCTAGGCCACCCGCGCCGCCGTAGACCCCTCTCTGACGCCCCGCAAAGCCGGGACCAAAGCGCAGGCGCCCCGGCCCGCTGGGACGGCCACGCCCGGCGTCGCCCCGGCGCGCAGGCGCCACTCACCCCGCACCCGGCAGACTCGCCCCGACCCCGCCCCTCCTGCTTGCTCTGGAGACGGTGGCCACTGACGGGAGGTGCCCAAGCCCGGGAGTGGGAAGACGGCTGTGAAGGATTGGGGCGGGGGTGGGGGGGAGGCTTTTTCTGCACTCGGGAGTTGTCCCCAGTGGCAGTGCCGGGACAGATGCGGCCAATAGGCATCCTGCCGAAACCCACCCAATGCACTTCGGGGAGCGCGTCCACTGCCAGGAAAACCTCCAGCGCTGGGGGAAGCGGGGTTCCAAAATGTATCCACCGAATGCCAGCAGGAGGCCACGGGGACGCGACGGAAGGGGTCGCCGACGTGGGTGTAGCCTGCTGGGTGGGGACCGGGCTAGGAGAGAAGCTCTGCTATGCTGTCCTGGACAGTTGTTCCCTCCTGTGTGTCTGGTGAAAAGCCAAGAGACAGAAGAAGCTCCAGGAACCAGAGAGCGGCTCCGTTGCCCAAAGTCGGAGCCAAAACTTCCACCGCTAGGGGCCACTGTTGGATAGGAATAGTTCCTTCCTCACACTTGCTGGGGGGCAGAGGGCTGAGTTCTAAGGCAGGGGGAGGGGCAGGGCCCCTTGCAGAAGGGGCTGTGGGGGAAGGGACCCCTGGGCCAGCTCTGGGGCTGCTGGGAGAGCCCCCTCTCCATGCCATAGCTCACCTGGCCCAGGCCAAGGGTCTGGGTTGGGCCAGGCTGCCAGACCCGTCTGAAGAGGGGGTTTCCTCGCCAACCAAAGTCCCGAGGCCTCCTCAAGCGGGGGCCTACCTAGGGCCGGCCGGCCTTGCCCTGCAGGTCTCTCCCACGGCAATGGTCACAGACATGCTGTCTCCCATCGCCGTCACCTCCACCTTACGTCAGGGGAACCCCGGCCTTTCCCACCGGTGGCCTGCGGGCTTCGGCCTGGGCTCCCGGCCAGGCCTGCAGAGGCCTGGCTCCCGGAGAGGACAGGCCCAGAGTCTTCCCTCTCCCTTGTCAATGACCTCTCTTTCTCTGCCTTTCTTTTCTGGGACGAGAGGGGCCCCAGAGCACCCCGACGACTCTGAGCAATGAGCCTGCCCTTTCTCCTCTCGCCCTCCTTTTTGGGACCGTACCAAGCGACGAGCGTTTCTCTCGGCTCTGGGGCCGCGGGACGCAAAACGAAACTGCTTACCTATTGGGTGGTGAGACACTTGCGTGGAAATCATTTCTGCTCACTTGAGGCAGGCACTGCGGTCAAGTGGGCTTACAGGTCCAGGGGTTCCATGGACCGGGTATATTCTAAGCGGCCATCGTGACCGTCCGAAGCGGACGTATGGGTTGTTTGGGCATTGACTCGAGTCGTAACCCTCCGTGTTTGGGGGAAAACAAGGGAGAACCCATCATCTTCAGCACATTTCCCTCTGCCACAGCACGCCACGCAACCAGGTGATTTTCCTATTGATTGCCGTTCCAAGCTACCATAGCGGGCAATGCCGCAGGGATACTGTCCAGATTTCCAAACCAAAGCAGGTAGGCCTTCTCGCCGAGGCGCAGCTGCGCGGTCGATCAAGCCCCAGGCCCTGGTGCTCCTGAGGGCTGCGGGGACACCCAGGACTACGCTGCTGATGGCAGGTGGCTCCGGGCC
The DNA here is from genome assembly GCF_030445035.2 of Dasypus novemcinctus. NCBI lineage: Eukaryota > Metazoa > Chordata > Mammalia > Cingulata > Dasypodidae > Dasypus > Dasypus novemcinctus. Next base: position 63,061,226 of record NC_080698.1, read on the forward strand.
TCAGTGCCCTGCCAGTGGGCTCTACTTGGGAATCCGTGCTCTGGCACGGGGTGGGGAGGGGGGAGTCGGTTGCAGGGGGGCCTGCCTACACATGCCTCTTCCTCTGTCACTTTGGCTGCGGCTGAGCCTGGCACTGGGTGCGTGCATGCTCAGGAGACAGGCTTCTGCATGTCTCTGGACAGGCCCCGTGCCAGCTGGGACCTGAGCCCCAGCGCAGGTGCACCACCTGCGCTCAGGTTCGTTGGACCGGCCCAGGTCAGCTGAGAGGGAGGAGAACGTGGTCCTGACCGCGGAGGGAAGCAAAAGTGCCGACACCTGCCAGCGGGAGAGCCGCATCCGACAGCCCTGTGGGATCTAAGCCCCCTCTCGCTCCATCCGCTGCCTCCCTCCTCACCCCCTCCGTTCGGGGCGCCCAGACGGCGCCCGGGCTGCGGGTGGCGGAGGGGGAGGGGCAAGCGCTAGGCCACCCGCGCCGCCGTAGACCCCTCTCTGACGCCCCGCAAAGCCGGGACCAAAGCGCAGGCGCCCCGGCCCGCTGGGACGGCCACGCCCGGCGTCGCCCCGGCGCGCAGGCGCCACTCACCCCGCACCCGGCAGACTCGCCCCGACCCCGCCCCTCCTGCTTGCTCTGGAGACGGTGGCCACTGACGGGAGGTGCCCAAGCCCGGGAGTGGGAAGACGGCTGTGAAGGATTGGGGCGGGGGTGGGGGGGAGGCTTTTTCTGCACTCGGGAGTTGTCCCCAGTGGCAGTGCCGGGACAGATGCGGCCAATAGGCATCCTGCCGAAACCCACCCAATGCACTTCGGGGAGCGCGTCCACTGCCAGGAAAACCTCCAGCGCTGGGGGAAGCGGGGTTCCAAAATGTATCCACCGAATGCCAGCAGGAGGCCACGGGGACGCGACGGAAGGGGTCGCCGACGTGGGTGCAGCCTGCTGGGTGGGGACCGGGCTAGGAGAGAAGCTCTGCTATGCTGTCCTGGACAGTTGTTCCCTCCTGTGTGTCTGGTGAAAAGCCAAGAGACAGAAGAAGCTCCAGGAACCAGAGAGCGGCTCCGTTGCCCAAAGTCGGAGCCAAAACTTCCACCGCTAGGGGCCACTGTTGGATAGGAATAGTTCCTTCCTCACACTTGCTGGGGGGCAGAGGGCTGAGTTCTAAGGCAGGGGGAGGGGCAGGGCCCCTTGCAGAAGGGGCTGTGGGGGAAGGGACCCCTGGGCCAGCTCTGGGGCTGCTGGGAGAGCCCCCTCTCCATGCCATAGCTCACCTGGCCCAGGCCAAGGGTCTGGGTTGGGCCAGGCTGCCAGACCCGTCTGAAGAGGGGGTTTCCTCGCCAACCAAAGTCCCGAGGCCTCCTCAAGCGGGGGCCTACCTAGGGCCGGCCGGCCTTGCCCTGCAGGTCTCTCCCACGGCAATGGTCACAGACATGCTGTCTCCCATCGCCGTCACCTCCACCTTACGTCAGGGGAACCCCGGCCTTTCCCACCGGTGGCCTGCGGGCTTCGGCCTGGGCTCCCGGCCAGGCCTGCAGAGGCCTGGCTCCCGGAGAGGACAGGCCCAGAGTCTTCCCTCTCCCTTGTCAATGACCTCTCTTTCTCTGCCTTTCTTTTCTGGGACGAGAGGGGCCCCAGAGCACCCCGACGACTCTGAGCAATGAGCCTGCCCTTTCTCCTCTCGCCCTCCTTTTTGGGACCGTACCAAGCGACGAGCGTTTCTCTCGGCTCTGGGGCCGCGGGACGCAAAACGAAACTGCTTACCTATTGGGTGGTGAGACACTTGCGTGGAAATCATTTCTGCTCACTTGAGGCAGGCACTGCGGTCAAGTGGGCTTACAGGTCCAGGGGTTCCATGGACCGGGTATATTCTAAGCGGCCATCGTGACCGTCCGAAGCGGACGTATGGGTTGTTTGGGCATTGACTCGAGTCGTAACCCTCCGTGTTTGGGGGAAAACAAGGGAGAACCCATCATCTTCAGCACATTTCCCTCTGCCACAGCACGCCACGCAACCAGGTGATTTTCCTATTGATTGCCGTTCCAAGCTACCATAGCGGGCAATGCCGCAGGGATACTGTCCAGATTTCCAAACCAAAGCAGGTAGGCCTTCTCGCCGAGGCGCAGCTGCGCGGTCGATCAAGCCCCAGGCCCTGGTGCTCCTGAGGGCTGCGGGGACACCCAGGACTACGCTGCTGATGGCAGGTGGCTCCGGGCCTCAGTGCCCTGCCAGTGGGCTCTACTTGGGAATCCGTGCTCTGGCACGGGGTGGGGAGGGGGGAGTCGGTTGCAGGGGGGCCTGCCTACACATGCCTCTTCCTCTGTCACTTTGGCTGCGGCTGAGCCTGGCACTGGGTGCGTGCATGCTCAGGAGACAGGCTTCTGCATGTCTCTGGACAGGCCCCGTGCCAGCTGGGACCTGAGCCCCAGCGCAGGTGCACCACCTGCGCTCAGGTTCGTTGGACCGGCCCAGGTCAGCTGAGAGGGAGGAGAACGTGGTCCTGACCGCGGAGGGAAGCAAAAGTGCCGACACCTGCCAGCGGGAGAGCCGCATCCGACAGCCCTGTGGGATCTAAGCCCCCTCTCGCTCCATCCGCTGCCTCCCTCCTCACCCCCTCCGTTCGGGGCGCCCAGACGGCGCCCGGGCTGCGGGTGGCGGAGGGGGAGGGGCAAGCGCTAGGCCACCCGCGCCGCCGTAGACCCCTCTCTGACGCCCCGCAAAGCCGGGACCAAAGCGCAGGCGCCCCGGCCCGCTGGGACGGCCACGCCCGGCGTCGCCCCGGCGCGCAGGCGCCACTCACCCCGCACCCGGCAGACTCGCCCCGACCCCGCCCCTCCTGCTTGCTCTGGAGACGGTGGCCACTGACGGGAGGTGCCCAAGCCCGGGAGTGGGAAGACGGCTGTGAAGGATTGGGGCGGGGGTGGGGGGGAGGCTTTTTCTGCACTCGGGAGTTGTCCCCAGTGGCAGTGCCGGGACAGATGCGGCCAATAGGCATCCTGCCGAAACCCACCCAATGCACTTCGGGGAGCGCGTCCACTGCCAGGAAAACCTCCAGCGCTGGGGGAAGCGGGGTTCCAAAATGTATCCACCGAATGCCAGCAGGAGGCCACGGGGACGCGACGGAAGGGGTCGCCGACGTGGGTGTAGCCTGCTGGGTGGGGACCGGGCTAGGAGAGAAGCTCTGCTATGCTGTCCTGGACAGTTGTTCCCTCCTGTGTGTCTGGTGAAAAGCCAAGAGACAGAAGAAGCTCCAGGAACCAGAGAGCGGCTCCGTTGCCCAAAGTCGGAGCCAAAACTTCCACCGCTAGGGGCCACTGTTGGATAGGAATAGTTCCTTCCTCACACTTGCTGGGGGGCAGAGGGCTGAGTTCTAAGGCAGGGGGAGGGGCAGGGCCCCTTGCAGAAGGGGCTGTGGGGGAAGGGACCCCTGGGCCAGCTCTGGGGCTGCTGGGAGAGCCCCCTCTCCATGCCATAGCTCACCTGGCCCAGGCCAAGGGTCTGGGTTGGGCCAGGCTGCCAGACCCGTCTGAAGAGGGGGTTTCCTCGCCAACCAAAGTCCCGAGGCCTCCTCAAGCGGGGGCCTACCTAGGGCCGGCCGGCCTTGCCCTGCAGGTCTCTCCCACGGCAATGGTCACAGACATGCTGTCTCCCATCGCCGTCACCTCCACCTTACGTCAGGGGAACCCCGGCCTTTCCCACCGGTGGCCTGCGGGCTTCGGCCTGGGCTCCCGGCCAGGCCTGCAGAGGCCTGGCTCCCGGAGAGGACAGGCCCAGAGTCTTCCCTCTCCCTTGTCAATGACCTCTCTTTCTCTGCCTTTCTTTTCTGGGACGAGAGGGGCCCCAGAGCACCCCGACGACTCTGAGCAATGAGCCTGCCCTTTCTCCTCTCGCCCTCCTTTTTGGGACCGTACCAAGCGACGAGCGTTTCTCTCGGCTCTGGGGCCGCGGGACGCAAAACGAAACTGCTTACCTATTGGGTGGTGAGACACTTGCGTGGAAATCATTTCTGCTCACTTGAGGCAGGCACTGCGGTCAAGTGGGCTTACAGGTCCAGGGGTTCCATGGACCGGGTATATTCTAAGCGGCCATCGTGACCGTCCGAAGCGGACGTATGGGTTGTTTGGGCATTGACTCGAGTCGTAACCCTCCGTGTTTGGGGGAAAACAAGGGAGAACCCATCATCTTCAGCACATTTCCCTCTGCCACAGCACGCCACGCAACCAGGTGATTTTCCTATTGATTGCCGTTCCAAGCTACCATAGCGGGCAATGCCGCAGGGATACTGTCCAGATTTCCAAACCAAAGCAGGTAGGCCTTCTCGCCGAGGCGCAGCTGCGCGGTCGATCAAGCCCCAGGCCCTGGTGCTCCTGAGGGCTGCGGGGACACCCAGGACTACGCTGCTGATGGCAGGTGGCTCCGGGCCTCAGTGCCCTGCCAGTGGGCTCTACTTGGGAATCCGTGCTCTGGCACGGGGTGGGGAGGGGGGAGTCGGTTGCAGGGGGGCCTGCCTACACATGCCTCTTCCTCTGTCACTTTGGCTGCGGCTGAGCCTGGCACTGGGTGCGTGCATGCTCAGGAGACAGGCTTCTGCATGTCTCTGGACAGGCCCCGTGCCAGCTGGGACCTGAGCCCCAGCGCAGGTGCACCACCTGCGCTCAGGTTCGTTGGACCGGCCCAGGTCAGCTGAGAGGGAGGAGAACGTGGTCCTGACCGCGGAGGGAAGCAAAAGTGCCGACACCTGCCAGCGGGAGAGCCGCATCCGACAGCCCTGTGGGATCTAAGCCCCCTCTCGCTCCATCCGCTGCCTCCCTCCTCACCCCCTCCGTTCGGGGCGCCCAGACGGCGCCCGGGCTGCGGGTGGCGGAGGGGGAGGGGCAAGCGCTAGGCCACCCGCGCCGCCGTAGACCCCTCTCTGACGCCCCGCAAAGCCGGGACCAAAGCGCAGGCGCCCCGGCCCGCTGGGACGGCCACGCCCGGCGTCGCCCCGGCGCGCAGGCGCCACTCACCCCGCACCCGGCAGACTCGCCCCGACCCCGCCCCTCCTGCTTGCTCTGGAGACGGTGGCCACTGACGGGAGGTGCCCAAGCCCGGGAGTGGGAAGACGGCTGTGAAGGATTGGGGCGGGGGTGGGGGGGAGGCTTTTTCTGCACTCGGGAGTTGTCCCCAGTGGCAGTGCCGGGACAGATGCGGCCAATAGGCATCCTGCCGAAACCCACCCAATGCACTTCGGGGAGCGCGTCCACTGCCAGGAAAACCTCCAGCGCTGGGGGAAGCGGGGTTCCAAAATGTATCCACCGAATGCCAGCAGGAGGCCACGGGGACGCGACGGAAGGGGTCGCCGACGTGGGTGCAGCCTGCTGGGTGGGGACCGGGCTAGGAGAGAAGCTCTGCTATGCTGTCCTGGACAGTTGTTCCCTCCTGTGTGTCTGGTGAAAAGCCAAGAGACAGAAGAAGCTCCAGGAACCAGAGAGCGGCTCCGTTGCCCAAAGTCGGAGCCAAAACTTCCACCGCTAGGGGCCACTGTTGGATAGGAATAGTTCCTTCCTCACACTTGCTGGGGGGCAGAGGGCTGAGTTCTAAGGCAGGGGGAGGGGCAGGGCCCCTTGCAGAAGGGGCTGTGGGGGAAGGGACCCCTGGGCCAGCTCTGGGGCTGCTGGGAGAGCCCCCTCTCCATGCCATAGCTCACCTGGCCCAGGCCAAGGGTCTGGGTTGGGCCAGGCTGCCAGACCCGTCTGAAGAGGGGGTTTCCTCGCCAACCAAAGTCCCGAGGCCTCCTCAAGCGGGGGCCTACCTAGGGCCGGCCGGCCTTGCCCTGCAGGTCTCTCCCACGGCAATGGTCACAGACATGCTGTCTCCCATCGCCGTCACCTCCACCTTACGTCAGGGGAACCCCGGCCTTTCCCACCGGTGGCCTGCGGGCTTCGGCCTGGGCTCCCGGCCAGGCCTGCAGAGGCCTGGCTCCCGGAGAGGACAGGCCCAGAGTCTTCCCTCTCCCTTGTCAATGACCTCTCTTTCTCTGCCTTTCTTTTCTGGGACGAGAGGGGCCCCAGAGCACCCCGACGACTCTGAGCAATGAGCCTGCCCTTTCTCCTCTTGCCCTCCTTTTTGGGACCGTACCAAGCGACGAGCGTTTCTCTCGGCTCTGGGGCCGCGGGACGCAAAACGAAACTGCTTACCTATTGGGTGGTGAGACACTTGCGTGGAAATCATTTCTGCTCACTTGAGGCAGGCACTGCGGTCAAGTGGGCTTACAGGTCCAGGGGTTCCATGGACCGGGTATATTCTAAGCGGCCATCGTGACCGTCCGAAGCGGACGTATGGGTTGTTTGGGCATTGACTCGAGTCGTAACCCTCCGTGTTTGGGGGAAAACAAGGGAGAACCCATCATCTTCAGCACATTTCCCTCTGCCACAGCACGCCACGCAACCAGGTGATTTTCCTATTGATTGCCGTTCCAAGCTACCATAGCGGGCAATGCCGCAGGGATACTGTCCAGATTTCCAAACCAAAGCAGGTAGGCCTTCTCGCCGAGGCGCAGCTGCGCGGTCGATCAAGCCCCAGGCCCTGGTGCTCCTGAGGGCTGCGGGGACACCCAGGACTACGCTGCTGATGGCAGGTGGCTCCGGGCCTCAGTGCCCTGCCAGTGGGCTCTACTTGGGAATCCGTGCTCTGGCACGGGGTGGGGAGGGGGGAGTCGGTTGCAGGGGGGCCTGCCTACACATGCCTCTTCCTCTGTCACTTTGGCTGCGGCTGAGCCTGGCACTGGGTGCGTGCATGCTCAGGAGACAGGCTTCTGCATGTCTCTGGACAGGCCCCGTGCCAGCTGGGACCTGAGCCCCAGCGCAGGTGCACCACCTGCGCTCAGGTTCGTTGGACCGGCCCAGGTCAGCTGAGAGGGAGGAGAACGTGGTCCTGACCGCGGAGGGAAGCAAAAGTGCCGACACCTGCCAGCGGGAGAGCCGCATCCGACAGCCCTGTGGGATCTAAGCCCCCTCTCGCTCCATCCGCTGCCTCCCTCCTCACCCCCTCCGTTCGGGGCGCCCAGACGGCGCCCGGGCTGCGGGTGGCGGAGGGGGAGGGGCAAGCGCTAGGCCACCCGCGCCGCCGTAGACCCCTCTCTGACGCCCCGCAAAGCCGGGACCAAAGCGCAGGCGCCCCGGCCCGCTGGGACGGCCACGCCCGGCGTCGCCCCGGCGCGCAGGCGCCACTCACCCCGCACCCGGCAGACTCGCCCCGACCCCGCCCCTCCTGCTTGCTCTGGAGACGGTGGCCACTGACGGGAGGTGCCCAAGCCCGGGAGTGGGAAGACGGCTGTGAAGGATTGGGGCGGGGGTGGGGGGGAGGCTTTTTCTGCACTCGGGAGTTGTCCCCAGTGGCAGTGCCGGGACAGATGCGGCCAATAGGCATCCTGCCGAAACCCACCCAATGCACTTCGGGGAGCGCGTCCACTGCCAGGAAAACCTCCAGCGCTGGGGGAAGCGGGGTTCCAAAATGTATCCACCGAATGCCAGCAGGAGGCCACGGGGACGCGACGGAAGGGGTCGCCGACGTGGGTGCAGCCTGCTGGGTGGGGACCGGGCTAGGAGAGAAGCTCTGCTATGCTGTCCTGGACAGTTGTTCCCTCCTGTGTGTCTGGTGAAAAGCCAAGAGACAGAAGAAGCTCCAGGAACCAGAGAGCGGCTCCGTTGCCCAAAGTCGGAGCCAAAACTTCCACCGCTAGGGGCCACTGTTGGATAGGAATAGTTCCTTCCTCACACTTGCTGGGGGGCAGAGGGCTGAGTTCTAAGGCAGGGGGAGGGGCAGGGCCCCTTGCAGAAGGGGCTGTGGGGGAAGGGACCCCTGGGCCAGCTCTGGGGCTGCTGGGAGAGCCCCCTCTCCATGCCATAGCTCACCTGGCCCAGGCCAAGGGTCTGGGTTGGGCCAGGCTGCCAGACCCGTCTGAAGAGGGGGTTTCCTCGCCAACCAAAGTCCCGAGGCCTCCTCAAGCGGGGGCCTACCTAGGGCCGGCCGGCCTTGCCCTGCAGGTCTCTCCCACGGCAATGGTCACAGACATGCTGTCTCCCATCGCCGTCACCTCCACCTTACGTCAGGGGAACCCCGGCCTTTCCCACCGGTGGCCTGCGGGCTTCGGCCTGGGCTCCCGGCCAGGCCTGCAGAGGCCTGGCTCCCGGAGAGGACAGGCCCAGAGTCTTCCCTCTCCCTTGTCAATGACCTCTCTTTCTCTGCCTTTCTTTTCTGGGACGAGAGGGGCCCCAGAGCACCCCGACGACTCTGAGCAATGAGCCTGCCCTTTCTCCTCTCGCCCTCCTTTTTGGGACCGTACCAAGCGACGAGCGTTTCTCTCGGCTCTGGGGCCGCGGGACGCAAAACGAAACTGCTTACCTATTGGGTGGTGAGACACTTGCGTGGAAATCATTTCTGCTCACTTGAGGCAGGCACTGCGGTCAAGTGGGCTTACAGGTCCAGGGGTTCCATGGACCGGGTATATTCTAAGCGGCCATCGTGACCGTCCGAAGCGGACGTATGGGTTGTTTGGGCATTGACTCGAGTCGTAACCCTCCGTGTTTGGGGGAAAACAAGGGAGAACCCATCATCTTCAGCACATTTCCCTCTGCCACAGCACGCCACGCAACCAGGTGATTTTCCTATTGATTGCCGTTCCAAGCTACCATAGCGGGCAATGCCGCAGGGATACTGTCCAGATTTCCAAACCAAAGCAGGTAGGCCTTCTCGCCGAGGCGCAGCTGCGCGGTCGATCAAGCCCCAGGCCCTGGTGCTCCTGAGGGCTGCGGGGACACCCAGGACTACGCTGCTGATGGCAGGTGGCTCCGGGCCTCAGTGCCCTGCCAGTGGGCTCTACTTGGGAATCCGTGCTCTGGCACGGGGTGGGGAGGGGGGAGTCGGTTGCAGGGGGGCCTGCCTACACATGCCTCTTCCTCTGTCACTTTGGCTGCGGCTGAGCCTGGCACTGGGTGCGTGCATGCTCAGGAGACAGGCTTCTGCATGTCTCTGGACAGGCCCCGTGCCAGCTGGGACCTGAGCCCCAGCGCAGGTGCACCACCTGCGCTCAGGTTCGTTGGACCGGCCCAGGTCAGCTGAGAGGGAGGAGAACGTGGTCCTGACCGCGGAGGGAAGCAAAAGTGCCGACACCTGCCAGCGGGAGAGCCGCATCCGACAGCCCTGTGGGATCTAAGCCCCCTCTCGCTCCATCCGCTGCCTCCCTCCTCACCCCCTCCGTTCGGGGCGCCCAGACGGCGCCCGGGCTGCGGGTGGCGGAGGGGGAGGGGCAAGCGCTAGGCCACCCGCGCCGCCGTAGACCCCTCTCTGACGCCCCGCAAAGCCGGGACCAAAGCGCAGGCGCCCCGGCCCGCTGGGACGGCCACGCCCGGCGTCGCCCCGGCGCGCAGGCGCCACTCACCCCGCACCCGGCAGACTCGCCCCGACCCCGCCCCTCCTGCTTGCTCTGGAGACGGTGGCCACTGACGGGAGGTGCCCAAGCCCGGGAGTGGGAAGACGGCTGTGAAGGATTGGGGCGGGGGTGGGGGGGAGGCTTTTTCTGCACTCGGGAGTTGTCCCCAGTGGCAGTGCCGGGACAGATGCGGCCAATAGGCATCCTGCCGAAACCCACCCAATGCACTTCGGGGAGCGCGTCCACTGCCAGGAAAACCTCCAGCGCTGGGGGAAGCGGGGTTCCAAAATGTATCCACCGAATGCCAGCAGGAGGCCACGGGGACGCGACGGAAGGGGTCGCCGACGTGGGTGTAGCCTGCTGGGTGGGGACCGGGCTAGGAGAGAAGCTCTGCTATGCTGTCCTGGACAGTTGTTCCCTCCTGTGTGTCTGGTGAAAAGCCAAGAGACAGAAGAAGCTCCAGGAACCAGAGAGCGGCTCCGTTGCCCAAAGTCGGAGCCAAAACTTCCACCGCTAGGGGCCACTGTTGGATAGGAATAGTTCCTTCCTCACACTTGCTGGGGGGCAGAGGGCTGAGTTCTAAGGCAGGGGGAGGGGCAGGGCCCCTTGCAGAAGGGGCTGTGGGGGAAGGGACCCCTGGGCCAGCTCTGGGGCTGCTGGGAGAGCCCCCTCTCCATGCCATAGCTCACCTGGCCCAGGCCAAGGGTCTGGGTTGGGCCAGGCTGCCAGACCCGTCTGAAGAGGGGGTTTCCTCGCCAACCAAAGTCCCGAGGCCTCCTCAAGCGGGGGCCTACCTAGGGCCGGCCGGCCTTGCCCTGCAGGTCTCTCCCACGGCAATGGTCACAGACATGCTGTCTCCCATCGCCGTCACCTCCACCTTACGTCAGGGGAACCCCGGCCTTTCCCACCGGTGGCCTGCGGGCTTCGGCCTGGGCTCCCGGCCAGGCCTGCAGAGGCCTGGCTCCCGGAGAGGACAGGCCCAGAGTCTTCCCTCTCCCTTGTCAATGACCTCTCTTTCTCTGCCTTTCTTTTCTGGGACGAGAGGGGCCCCAGAGCACCCCGACGACTCTGAGCAATGAGCCTGCCCTTTCTCCTCTCGCCCTCCTTTTTGGGACCGTACCAAGCGACGAGCGTTTCTCTCGGCTCTGGGGCCGCGGGACGCAAAACGAAACTGCTTACCTATTGGGTGGTGAGACACTTGCGTGGAAATCATTTCTGCTCACTTGAGGCAGGCACTGCGGTCAAGTGGGCTTACAGGTCCAGGGGTTCCATGGACCGGGTATATTCTAAGCGGCCATCGTGACCGTCCGAAGCGGACGTATGGGTTGTTTGGGCATTGACTCGAGTCGTAACCCTCCGTGTTTGGGGGAAAACAAGGGAGAACCCATCATCTTCAGCACATTTCCCTCTGCCACAGCACGCCACGCAACCAGGTGATTTTCCTATTGATTGCCGTTCCAAGCTACCATAGCGGGCAATGCCGCAGGGATACTGTCCAGATTTCCAAACCAAAGCAGGTAGGCCTTCTCGCCGAGGCGCAGCTGCGCGGTCGATCAAGCCCCAGGCCCTGGTGCTCCTGAGGGCTGCGGGGACACCCAGGACTACGCTGCTGATGGCAGGTGGCTCCGGGCCTCAGTGCCCTGCCAGTGGGCTCTACTTGGGAATCCGTGCTCTGGCACGGGGTGGGGAGGGGGGAGTCGGTTGCAGGGGGGCCTGCCTACACATGCCTCTTCCTCTGTCACTTTGGCTGCGGCTGAGCCTGGCACTGGGTGCGTGCATGCTCAGGAGACAGGCTTCTGCATGTCTCTGGACAGGCCCCGTGCCAGCTGGGACCTGAGCCCCAGCGCAGGTGCACCACCTGCGCTCAGGTTCGTTGGACCGGCCCAGGTCAGCTGAGAGGGAGGAGAACGTGGTCCTGACCGCGGAGGGAAGCAAAAGTGCCGACACCTGCCAGCGGGAGAGCCGCATCCGACAGCCCTGTGGGATCTAAGCCCCCTCTCGCTCCATCCGCTGCCTCCCTCCTCACCCCCTCCGTTCGGGGCGCCCAGACGGCGCCCGGGCTGCGGGTGGCGGAGGGGGAGGGGCAAGCGCTAGGCCACCCGCGCCGCCGTAGACCCCTCTCTGACGCCCCGCAAAGCCGGGACCAAAGCGCAGGCGCCCCGGCCCGCTGGGACGGCCACGCCCGGCGTCGCCCCGGCGCGCAGGCGCCACTCACCCCGCACCCGGCAGACTCGCCCCGACCCCGCCCCTCCTGCTTGCTCTGGAGACGGTGGCCACTGACGGGAGGTGCCCAAGCCCGGGAGTGGGAAGACGGCTGTGAAGGATTGGGGCGGGGGTGGGGGGGAGGCTTTTTCTGCACTCGGGAGTTGTCCCCAGTGGCAGTGCCGGGACAGATGCGGCCAATAGGCATCCTGCCGAAACCCACCCAATGCACTTCGGGGAGCGCGTCCACTGCCAGGAAAACCTCCAGCGCTGGGGGAAGCGGGGTTCCAAAATGTATCCACCGAATGCCAGCAGGAGGCCACGGGGACGCGACGGAAGGGGTCGCCGACGTGGGTGCAGCCTGCTGGGTGGGGACCGGGCTAGGAGAGAAGCTCTGCTATGCTGTCCTGGACAGTTGTTCCCTCCTGTGTGTCTGGTGAAAAGCCAAGAGACAGAAGAAGCTCCAGGAACCAGAGAGCGGCTCCGTTGCCCAAAGTCGGAGCCAAAACTTCCACCGCTAGGGGCCACTGTTGGATAGGAATAGTTCCTTCCTCACACTTGCTGGGGGGCAGAGGGCTGAGTTCTAAGGCAGGGGGAGGGGCAGGGCCCCTTGCAGAAGGGGCTGTGGGGGAAGGGACCCCTGGGCCAGCTCTGGGGCTGCTGGGAGAGCCCCCTCTCCATGCCATAGCTCACCTGGCCCAGGCCAAGGGTCTGGGTTGGGCCAGGCTGCCAGACCCGTCTGAAGAGGGGGTTTCCTCGCCAACCAAAGTCCCGAGGCCTCCTCAAGCGGGGGCCTACCTAGGGCCGGCCGGCCTTGCCCTGCAGGTCTCTCCCACGGCAATGGTCACAGACATGCTGTCTCCCATCGCCGTCACCTCCACCTTACGTCAGGGGAACCCCGGCCTTTCCCACCGGTGGCCTGCGGGCTTCGGCCTGGGCTCCCGGCCAGGCCTGCAGAGGCCTGGCTCCCGGAGAGGACAGGCCCAGAGTCTTCCCTCTCCCTTGTCAATGACCTCTCTTTCTCTGCCTTTCTTTTCTGGGACGAGAGGGGCCCCAGAGCACCCCGACGACTCTGAGCAATGAGCCTGCCCTTTCTCCTCTTGCCCTCCTTTTTGGGACCGTACCAAGCGACGAGCGTTTCTCTCGGCTCTGGGGCCGCGGGACGCAAAACGAAACTGCTTACCTATTGGGTGGTGAGACACTTGCGTGGAAATCATTTCTGCTCACTTGAGGCAGGCACTGCGGTCAAGTGGGCTTACAGGTCCAGGGGTTCCATGGACCGGGTATATTCTAAGCGGCCATCGTGACCGTCCGAAGCGGACGTATGGGTTGTTTGGGCATTGACTCGAGTCGTAACCCTCCGTGTTTGGGGGAAAACAAGGGAGAACCCATCATCTTCAGCACATTTCCCTCTGCCACAGCACGCCACGCAACCAGGTGATTTTCCTATTGATTGCCGTTCCAAGCTACCATAGCGGGCAATGCCGCAGGGATACTGTCCAGATTTCCAAACCAAAGCAGGTAGGCCTTCTCGCCGAGGCGCAGCTGCGCGGTCGATCAAGCCCCAGGCCCTGGTGCTCCTGAGGGCTGCGGGGACACCCAGGACTACGCTGCTGATGGCAGGTGGCTCCGGGCCTCAGTGCCCTGCCAGTGGGCTCTACTTGGGAATCCGTGCTCTGGCACGGGGTGGGGAGGGGGGAGTCGGTTGCAGGGGGGCCTGCCTACACATGCCTCTTCCTCTGTCACTTTGGCTGCGGCTGAGCCTGGCACTGGGTGCGTGCATGCTCAGGAGACAGGCTTCTGCATGTCTCTGGACAGGCCCCGTGCCAGCTGGGACCTGAGCCCCAGCGCAGGTGCACCACCTGCGCTCAGGTTCGTTGGACCGGCCCAGGTCAGCTGAGAGGGAGGAGAACGTGGTCCTGACCGCGGAGGGAAGCAAAAGTGCCGACACCTGCCAGCGGGAGAGCCGCATCCGACAGCCCTGTGGGATCTAAGCCCCCTCTCGCTCCATCCGCTGCCTCCCTCCTCACCCCCTCCGTTCGGGGCGCCCAGACGGCGCCCGGGCTGCGGGTGGCGGAGGGGGAGGGGCAAGCGCTAGGCCACCCGCGCCGCCGTAGACCCCTCTCTGACGCCCCGCAAAGCCGGGACCAAAGCGCAGGCGCCCCGGCCCGCTGGGACGGCCACGCCCGGCGTCGCCCCGGCGCGCAGGCGCCACTCACCCCGCACCCGGCAGACTCGCCCCGACCCCGCCCCTCCTGCTTGCTCTGGAGACGGTGGCCACTGACGGGAGGTGCCCAAGCCCGGGAGTGGGAAGACGGCTGTGAAGGATTGGGGCGGGGGTGGGGGGGAGGCTTTTTCTGCACTCGGGAGTTGTCCCCAGTGGCAGTGCCGGGACAGATGCGGCCAATAGGCATCCTGCCGAAACCCACCCAATGCACTTCGGGGAGCGCGTCCACTGCCAGGAAAACCTCCAGCGCTGGGGGAAGCGGGGTTCCAAAATGTATCCACCGAATGCCAGCAGGAGGCCACGGGGACGCGACGGAAGGGGTCGCCGACGTGGGTGCAGCCTGCTGGGTGGGGACCGGGCTAGGAGAGAAGCTCTGCTATGCTGTCCTGGACAGTTGTTCCCTCCTGTGTGTCTGGTGAAAAGCCAAGAGACAGAAGAAGCTCCAGGAACCAGAGAGCGGCTCCGTTGCCCAAAGTCGGAGCCAAAACTTCCACCGCTAGGGGCCACTGTTGGATAGGAATAGTTCCTTCCTCACACTTGCTGGGGGGCAGAGGGCTGAGTTCTAAGGCAGGGGGAGGGGCAGGGCCCCTTGCAGAAGGGGCTGTGGGGGAAGGGACCCCTGGGCCAGCTCTGGGGCTGCTGGGAGAGCCCCCTCTCCATGCCATAGCTCACCTGGCCCAGGCCAAGGGTCTGGGTTGGGCCAGGCTGCCAGACCCGTCTGAAGAGGGGGTTTCCTCGCCAACCAAAGTCCCGAGGCCTCCTCAAGCGGGGGCCTACCTAGGGCCGGCCGGCCTTGCCCTGCAGGTCTCTCCCACGGCAATGGTCACAGACATGCTGTCTCCCATCGCCGTCACCTCCACCTTACGTCAGGGGAACCCCGGCCTTTCCCACCGGTGGCCTGCGGGCTTCGGCCTGGGCTCCCGGCCAGGCCTGCAGAGGCCTGGCTCCCGGAGAGGACAGGCCCAGAGTCTTCCCTCTCCCTTGTCAATGACCTCTCTTTCTCTGCCTTTCTTTTCTGGGACGAGAGGGGCCCCAGAGCACCCCGACGACTCTGAGCAATGAGCCTGCCCTTTCTCCTCTCGCCCTCCTTTTTGGGACCGTACCAAGCGACGAGCGTTTCTCTCGGCTCTGGGGCCGCGGGACGCAAAACGAAACTGCTTACCTATTGGGTGGTGAGACACTTGCGTGGAAATCATTTCTGCTCACTTGAGGCAGGCACTGCGGTCAAGTGGGCTTACAGGTCCAGGGGTTCCATGGACCGGGTATATTCTAAGCGGCCATCGTGACCGTCCGAAGCGGACGTATGGGTTGTTTGGGCATTGACTCGAGTCGTAACCCTCCGTGTTTGGGGGAAAACAAGGGAGAACCCATCATCTTCAGCACATTTCCCTCTGCCACAGCACGCCACGCAACCAGGTGATTTTCCTATTGATTGCCGTTCCAAGCTACCATAGCGGGCAATGCCGCAGGGATACTGTCCAGATTTCCAAACCAAAGCAGGTAGGCCTTCTCGCCGAGGCGCAGCTGCGCGGTCGATCAAGCCCCAGGCCCTGGTGCTCCTGAGGGCTGCGGGGACACCCAGGACTACGCTGCTGATGGCAGGTGGCTCCGGGCCTCAGTGCCCTGCCAGTGGGCTCTACTTGGGAATCCGTGCTCTGGCACGGGGTGGGGAGGGGGGAGTCGGTTGCAGGGGGGCCTGCCTACACATGCCTCTTCCTCTGTCACTTTGGCTGCGGCTGAGCCTGGCACTGGGTGCGTGCATGCTCAGGAGACAGGCTTCTGCATGTCTCTGGACAGGCCCCGTGCCAGCTGGGACCTGAGCCCCAGCGCAGGTGCACCACCTGCGCTCAGGTTCGTTGGACCGGCCCAGGTCAGCTGAGAGGGAGGAGAACGTGGTCCTGACCGCGGAGGGAAGCAAAAGTGCCGACACCTGCCAGCGGGAGAGCCGCATCCGACAGCCCTGTGGGATCTAAGCCCCCTCTCGCTCCATCCGCTGCCTCCCTCCTCACCCCCTCCGTTCGGGGCGCCCAGACGGCGCCCGGGCTGCGGGTGGCGGAGGGGGAGGGGCAAGCGCTAGGCCACCCGCGCCGCCGTAGACCCCTCTCTGACGCCCCGCAAAGCCGGGACCAAAGCGCAGGCGCCCCGGCCCGCTGGGACGGCCACGCCCGGCGTCGCCCCGGCGCGCAGGCGCCACTCACCCCGCACCCGGCAGACTCGCCCCGACCCCGCCCCTCCTGCTTGCTCTGGAGACGGTGGCCACTGACGGGAGGTGCCCAAGCCCGGGAGTGGGAAGACGGCTGTGAAGGATTGGGGCGGGGGTGGGGGGGAGGCTTTTTCTGCACTCGGGAGTTGTCCCCAGTGGCAGTGCCGGGACAGATGCGGCCAATAGGCATCCTGCCGAAACCCACCCAATGCACTTCGGGGAGCGCGTCCACTGCCAGGAAAACCTCCAGCGCTGGGGGAAGCGGGGTTCCAAAATGTATCCACCGAATGCCAGCAGGAGGCCACGGGGACGCGACGGAAGGGGTCGCCGACGTGGGTGCAGCCTGCTGGGTGGGGACCGGGCTAGGAGAGAAGCTCTGCTATGCTGTCCTGGACAGTTGTTCCCTCCTGTGTGTCTGGTGAAAAGCCAAGAGACAGAAGAAGCTCCAGGAACCAGAGAGCGGCTCCGTTGCCCAAAGTCGGAGCCAAAACTTCCACCGCTAGGGGCCACTGTTGGATAGGAATAGTTCCTTCCTCACACTTGCTGGGGGGCAGAGGGCTGAGTTCTAAGGCAGGGGGAGGGGCAGGGCCCCTTGCAGAAGGGGCTGTGGGGGAAGGGACCCCTGGGCCAGCTCTGGGGCTGCTGGGAGAGCCCCCTCTCCATGCCATAGCTCACCTGGCCCAGGCCAAGGGTCTGGGTTGGGCCAGGCTGCCAGACCCGTCTGAAGAGGGGGTTTCCTCGCCAACCAAAGTCCCGAGGCCTCCTCAAGCGGGGGCCTACCTAGGGCCGGCCGGCCTTGCCCTGCAGGTCTCTCCCACGGCAATGGTCACAGACATGCTGTCTCCCATCGCCGTCACCTCCACCTTACGTCAGGGGAACCCCGGCCTTTCCCACCGGTGGCCTGCGGGCTTCGGCCTGGGCTCCCGGCCAGGCCTGCAGAGGCCTGGCTCCCGGAGAGGACAGGCCCAGAGTCTTCCCTCTCCCTTGTCAATGACCTCTCTTTCTCTGCCTTTCTTTTCTGGGACGAGAGGGGCCCCAGAGCACCCCGACGACTCTGAGCAATGAGCCTGCCCTTTCTCCTCTCGCCCTCCTTTTTGGGACCGTACCAAGCGACGAGCGTTTCTCTCGGCTCTGGGGCCGCGGGACGCAAAACGAAACTGCTTACCTATTGGGTGGTGAGACACTTGCGTGGAAATCATTTCTGCTCACTTGAGGCAGGCACTGCGGTCAAGTGGGCTTACAGGTCCAGGGGTTCCATGGACCGGGTATATTCTAAGCGGCCATCGTGACCGTCCGAAGCGGACGTATGGGTTGTTTGGGCATTGACTCGAGTCGTAACCCTCCGTGTTTGGGGGAAAACAAGGGAGAACCCATCATCTTCAGCACATTTCCCTCTGCCACAGCACGCCACGCAACCAGGTGATTTTCCTATTGATTGCCGTTCCAAGCTACCATAGCGGGCAATGCCGCAGGGATACTGTCCAGATTTCCAAACCAAAGCAGGTAGGCCTTCTCGCCGAGGCGCAGCTGCGCGGTCGATCAAGCCCCAGGCCCTGGTGCTCCTGAGGGCTGCGGGGACACCCAGGACTACGCTGCTGATGGCAGGTGGCTCCGGGCCTCAGTGCCCTGCCAGTGGGCTCTACTTGGGAATCCGTGCTCTGGCACGGGGTGGGGAGGGGGGAGTCGGTTGCAGGGGGGCCTGCCTACACATGCCTCTTCCTCTGTCACTTTGGCTGCGGCTGAGCCTGGCACTGGGTGCGTGCATGCTCAGGAGACAGGCTTCTGCATGTCTCTGGACAGGCCCCGTGCCAGCTGGGACCTGAGCCCCAGCGCAGGTGCACCACCTGCGCTCAGGTTCGTTGGACCGGCCCAGGTCAGCTGAGAGGGAGGAGAACGTGGTCCTGACCGCGGAGGGAAGCAAAAGTGCCGACACCTGCCAGCGGGAGAGCCGCATCCGACAGCCCTGTGGGATCTAAGCCCCCTCTCGCTCCATCCGCTGCCTCCCTCCTCACCCCCTCCGTTCGGGGCGCCCAGACGGCGCCCGGGCTGCGGGTGGCGGAGGGGGAGGGGCAAGCGCTAGGCCACCCGCGCCGCCGTAGACCCCTCTCTGACGCCCCGCAAAGCCGGGACCAAAGCGCAGGCGCCCCGGCCCGCTGGGACGGCCACGCCCGGCGTCGCCCCGGCGCGCAGGCGCCACTCACCCCGCACCCGGCAGACTCGCCCCGACCCCGCCCCTCCTGCTTGCTCTGGAGACGGTGGCCACTGACGGGAGGTGCCCAAGCCCGGGAGTGGGAAGACGGCTGTGAAGGATTGGGGCGGGGGTGGGGGGGAGGCTTTTTCTGCACTCGGGAGTTGTCCCCAGTGGCAGTGCCGGGACAGATGCGGCCAATAGGCATCCTGCCGAAACCCACCCAATGCACTTCGGGGAGCGCGTCCACTGCCAGGAAAACCTCCAGCGCTGGGGGAAGCGGGGTTCCAAAATGTATCCACCGAATGCCAGCAGGAGGCCACGGGGACGCGACGGAAGGGGTCGCCGACGTGGGTGTAGCCTGCTGGGTGGGGACCGGGCTAGGAGAGAAGCTCTGCTATGCTGTCCTGGACAGTTGTTCCCTCCTGTGTGTCTGGTGAAAAGCCAAGAGACAGAAGAAGCTCCAGGAACCAGAGAGCGGCTCCGTTGCCCAAAGTCGGAGCCAAAACTTCCACCGCTAGGGGCCACTGTTGGATAGGAATAGTTCCTTCCTCACACTTGCTGGGGGGCAGAGGGCTGAGTTCTAAGGCAGGGGGAGGGGCAGGGCCCCTTGCAGAAGGGGCTGTGGGGGAAGGGACCCCTGGGCCAGCTCTGGGGCTGCTGGGAGAGCCCCCTCTCCATGCCATAGCTCACCTGGCCCAGGCCAAGGGTCTGGGTTGGGCCAGGCTGCCAGACCCGTCTGAAGAGGGGGTTTCCTCGCCAACCAAAGTCCCGAGGCCTCCTCAAGCGGGGGCCTACCTAGGGCCGGCCGGCCTTGCCCTGCAGGTCTCTCCCACGGCAATGGTCACAGACATGCTGTCTCCCATCGCCGTCACCTCCACCTTACGTCAGGGGAACCCCGGCCTTTCCCACCGGTGGCCTGCGGGCTTCGGCCTGGGCTCCCGGCCAGGCCTGCAGAGGCCTGGCTCCCGGAGAGGACAGGCCCAGAGTCTTCCCTCTCCCTTGTCAATGACCTCTCTTTCTCTGCCTTTCTTTTCTGGGACGAGAGGGGCCCCAGAGCACCCCGACGACTCTGAGCAATGAGCCTGCCCTTTCTCCTCTCGCCCTCCTTTTTGGGACCGTACCAAGCGACGAGCGTTTCTCTCGGCTCTGGGGCCGCGGGACGCAAAACGAAACTGCTTACCTATTGGGTGGTGAGACACTTGCGTGGAAATCATTTCTGCTCACTTGAGGCAGGCACTGCGGTCAAGTGGGCTTACAGGTCCAGGGGTTCCATGGACCGGGTATATTCTAAGCGGCCATCGTGACCGTCCGAAGCGGACGTATGGGTTGTTTGGGCATTGACTCGAGTCGTAACCCTCCGTGTTTGGGGGAAAACAAGGGAGAACCCATCATCTTCAGCACATTTCCCTCTGCCACAGCACGCCACGCAACCAGGTGATTTTCCTATTGATTGCCGTTCCAAGCTACCATAGCGGGCAATGCCGCAGGGATACTGTCCAGATTTCCAAACCAAAGCAGGTAGGCCTTCTCGCCGAGGCGCAGCTGCGCGGTCGATCAAGCCCCAGGCCCTGGTGCTCCTGAGGGCTGCGGGGACACCCAGGACTACGCTGCTGATGGCAGGTGGCTCCGGGCCTCAGTGCCCTGCCAGTGGGCTCTACTTGGGAATCCGTGCTCTGGCACGGGGTGGGGAGGGGGGAGTCGGTTGCAGGGGGGCCTGCCTACACATGCCTCTTCCTCTGTCACTTTGGCTGCGGCTGAGCCTGGCACTGGGTGCGTGCATGCTCAGGAGACAGGCTTCTGCATGTCTCTGGACAGGCCCCGTGCCAGCTGGGACCTGAGCCCCAGCGCAGGTGCACCACCTGCGCTCAGGTTCGTTGGACCGGCCCAGGTCAGCTGAGAGGGAGGAGAACGTGGTCCTGACCGCGGAGGGAAGCAAAAGTGCCGACACCTGCCAGCGGGAGAGCCGCATCCGACAGCCCTGTGGGATCTAAGCCCCCTCTCGCTCCATCCGCTGCCTCCCTCCTCACCCCCTCCGTTCGGGGCGCCCAGACGGCGCCCGGGCTGCGGGTGGCGGAGGGGGAGGGGCAAGCGCTAGGCCACCCGCGCCGCCGTAGACCCCTCTCTGACGCCCCGCAAAGCCGGGACCAAAGCGCAGGCGCCCCGGCCCGCTGGGACGGCCACGCCCGGCGTCGCCCCGGCGCGCAGGCGCCACTCACCCCGCACCCGGCAGACTCGCCCCGACCCCGCCCCTCCTGCTTGCTCTGGAGACGGTGGCCACTGACGGGAGGTGCCCAAGCCCGGGAGTGGGAAGACGGCTGTGAAGGATTGGGGCGGGGGTGGGGGGGAGGCTTTTTCTGCACTCGGGAGTTGTCCCCAGTGGCAGTGCCGGGACAGATGCGGCCAATAGGCATCCTGCCGAAACCCACCCAATGCACTTCGGGGAGCGCGTCCACTGCCAGGAAAACCTCCAGCGCTGGGGGAAGCGGGGTTCCAAAATGTATCCACCGAATGCCAGCAGGAGGCCACGGGGACGCGACGGAAGGGGTCGCCGACGTGGGTGCAGCCTGCTGGGTGGGGACCGGGCTAGGAGAGAAGCTCTGCTATGCTGTCCTGGACAGTTGTTCCCTCCTGTGTGTCTGGTGAAAAGCCAAGAGACAGAAGAAGCTCCAGGAACCAGAGAGCGGCTCCGTTGCCCAAAGTCGGAGCCAAAACTTCCACCGCTAGGGGCCACTGTTGGATAGGAATAGTTCCTTCCTCACACTTGCTGGGGGGCAGAGGGCTGAGTTCTAAGGCAGGGGGAGGGGCAGGGCCCCTTGCAGAAGGGGCTGTGGGGGAAGGGACCCCTGGGCCAGCTCTGGGGCTGCTGGGAGAGCCCCCTCTCCATGCCATAGCTCACCTGGCCCAGGCCAAGGGTCTGGGTTGGGCCAGGCTGCCAGACCCGTCTGAAGAGGGGGTTTCCTCGCCAACCAAAGTCCCGAGGCCTCCTCAAGCGGGGGCCTACCTAGGGCCGGCCGGCCTTGCCCTGCAGGTCTCTCCCACGGCAATGGTCACAGACATGCTGTCTCCCATCGCCGTCACCTCCACCTTACGTCAGGGGAACCCCGGCCTTTCCCACCGGTGGCCTGCGGGCTTCGGCCTGGGCTCCCGGCCAGGCCTGCAGAGGCCTGGCTCCCGGAGAGGACAGGCCCAGAGTCTTCCCTCTCCCTTGTCAATGACCTCTCTTTCTCTGCCTTTCTTTTCTGGGACGAGAGGGGCCCCAGAGCACCCCGACGACTCTGAGCAATGAGCCTGCCCTTTCTCCTCTCGCCCTCCTTTTTGGGACCGTACCAAGCGACGAGCGTTTCTCTCGGCTCTGGGGCCGCGGGACGCAAAACGAAACTGCTTACCTATTGGGTGGTGAGACACTTGCGTGGAAATCATTTCTGCTCACTTGAGGCAGGCACTGCGGTCAAGTGGGCTTACAGGTCCAGGGGTTCCATGGACCGGGTATATTCTAAGCGGCCATCGTGACCGTCCGAAGCGGACGTATGGGTTGTTTGGGCATTGACTCGAGTCGTAACCCTCCGTGTTTGGGGGAAAACAAGGGAGAACCCATCATCTTCAGCACATTTCCCTCTGCCACAGCACGCCACGCAACCAGGTGATTTTCCTATTGATTGCCGTTCCAAGCTACCATAGCGGGCAATGCCGCAGGGATACTGTCCAGATTTCCAAACCAAAGCAGGTAGGCCTTCTCGCCGAGGCGCAGCTGCGCGGTCGATCAAGCCCCAGGCCCTGGTGCTCCTGAGGGCTGCGGGGACACCCAGGACTACGCTGCTGATGGCAGGTGGCTCCGGGCCTCAGTGCCCTGCCAGTGGGCTCTACTTGGGAATCCGTGCTCTGGCACGGGGTGGGGAGGGGGGAGTCGGTTGCAGGGGGGCCTGCCTACACATGCCTCTTCCTCTGTCACTTTGGCTGCGGCTGAGCCTGGCACTGGGTGCGTGCATGCTCAGGAGACAGGCTTCTGCATGTCTCTGGACAGGCCCCGTGCCAGCTGGGACCTGAGCCCCAGCGCAGGTGCACCACCTGCGCTCAGGTTCGTTGGACCGGCCCAGGTCAGCTGAGAGGGAGGAGAACGTGGTCCTGACCGCGGAGGGAAGCAAAAGTGCCGACACCTGCCAGCGGGAGAGCCGCATCCGACAGCCCTGTGGGATCTAAGCCCCCTCTCGCTCCATCCGCTGCCTCCCTCCTCACCCCCTCCGTTCGGGGCGCCCAGACGGCGCCCGGGCTGCGGGTGGCGGAGGGGGAGGGGCAAGCGCTAGGCCACCCGCGCCGCCGTAGACCCCTCTCTGACGCCCCGCAAAGCCGGGACCAAAGCGCAGGCGCCCCGGCCCGCTGGGACGGCCACGCCCGGCGTCGCCCCGGCGCGCAGGCGCCACTCACCCCGCACCCGGCAGACTCGCCCCGACCCCGCCCCTCCTGCTTGCTCTGGAGACGGTGGCCACTGACGGGAGGTGCCCAAGCCCGGGAGTGGGAAGACGGCTGTGAAGGATTGGGGCGGGGGTGGGGGGGAGGCTTTTTCTGCACTCGGGAGTTGTCCCCAGTGGCAGTGCCGGGACAGATGCGGCCAATAGGCATCCTGCCGAAACCCACCCAATGCACTTCGGGGAGCGCGTCCACTGCCAGGAAAACCTCCAGCGCTGGGGGAAGCGGGGTTCCAAAATGTATCCACCGAATGCCAGCAGGAGGCCACGGGGACGCGACGGAAGGGGTCGCCGACGTGGGTGCAGCCTGCTGGGTGGGGACCGGGCTAGGAGAGAAGCTCTGCTATGCTGTCCTGGACAGTTGTTCCCTCCTGTGTGTCTGGTGAAAAGCCAAGAGACAGAAGAAGCTCCAGGAACCAGAGAGCGGCTCCGTTGCCCAAAGTCGGAGCCAAAACTTCCACCGCTAGGGGCCACTGTTGGATAGGAATAGTTCCTTCCTCACACTTGCTGGGGGGCAGAGGGCTGAGTTCTAAGGCAGGGGGAGGGGCAGGGCCCCTTGCAGAAGGGGCTGTGGGGGAAGGGACCCCTGGGCCAGCTCTGGGGCTGCTGGGAGAGCCCCCTCTCCATGCCATAGCTCACCTGGCCCAGGCCAAGGGTCTGGGTTGGGCCAGGCTGCCAGACCCGTCTGAAGAGGGGGTTTCCTCGCCAACCAAAGTCCCGAGGCCTCCTCAAGCGGGGGCCTACCTAGGGCCGGCCGGCCTTGCCCTGCAGGTCTCTCCCACGGCAATGGTCACAGACATGCTGTCTCCCATCGCCGTCACCTCCACCTTACGTCAGGGGAACCCCGGCCTTTCCCACCGGTGGCCTGCGGGCTTCGGCCTGGGCTCCCGGCCAGGCCTGCAGAGGCCTGGCTCCCGGAGAGGACAGGCCCAGAGTCTTCCCTCTCCCTTGTCAATGACCTCTCTTTCTCTGCCTTTCTTTTCTGGGACGAGAGGGGCCCCAGAGCACCCCGACGACTCTGAGCAATGAGCCTGCCCTTTCTCCTCTCGCCCTCCTTTTTGGGACCGTACCAAGCGACGAGCGTTTCTCTCGGCTCTGGGGCCGCGGGACGCAAAACGAAACTGCTTACCTATTGGGTGGTGAGACACTTGCGTGGAAATCATTTCTGCTCACTTGAGGCAGGCACTGCGGTCAAGTGGGCTTACAGGTCCAGGGGTTCCATGGACCGGGTATATTCTAAGCGGCCATCGTGACCGTCCGAAGCGGACGTATGGGTTGTTTGGGCATTGACTCGAGTCGTAACCCTCCGTGTTTGGGGGAAAACAAGGGAGAACCCATCATCTTCAGCACATTTCCCTCTGCCACAGCACGCCACGCAACCAGGTGATTTTCCTATTGATTGCCGTTCCAAGCTACCATAGCGGGCAATGCCGCAGGGATACTGTCCAGATTTCCAAACCAAAGCAGGTAGGCCTTCTCGCCGAGGCGCAGCTGCGCGGTCGATCAAGCCCCAGGCCCTGGTGCTCCTGAGGGCTGCGGGGACACCCAGGACTACGCTGCTGATGGCAGGTGGCTCCGGGCCTCAGTGCCCTGCCAGTGGGCTCTACTTGGGAATCCGTGCTCTGGCACGGGGTGGGGAGGGGGGAGTCGGTTGCAGGGGGGCCTGCCTACACATGCCTCTTCCTCTGTCACTTTGGCTGCGGCTGAGCCTGGCACTGGGTGCGTGCATGCTCAGGAGACAGGCTTCTGCATGTCTCTGGACAGGCCCCGTGCCAGCTGGGACCTGAGCCCCAGCGCAGGTGCACCACCTGCGCTCAGGTTCGTTGGACCGGCCCAGGTCAGCTGAGAGGGAGGAGAACGTGGTCCTGACCGCGGAGGGAAGCAAAAGTGCCGACACCTGCCAGCGGGAGAGCCGCATCCGACAGCCCTGTGGGATCTAAGCCCCCTCTCGCTCCATCCGCTGCCTCCCTCCTCACCCCCTCCGTTCGGGGCGCCCAGACGGCGCCCGGGCTGCGGGTGGCGGAGGGGGAGGGGCAAGCGCTAGGCCACCCGCGCCGCCGTAGACCCCTCTCTGACGCCCCGCAAAGCCGGGACCAAAGCGCAGGCGCCCCGGCCCGCTGGGACGGCCACGCCCGGCGTCGCCCCGGCGCGCAGGCGCCACTCACCCCGCACCCGGCAGACTCGCCCCGACCCCGCCCCTCCTGCTTGCTCTGGAGACGGTGGCCACTGACGGGAGGTGCCCAAGCCCGGGAGTGGGAAGACGGCTGTGAAGGATTGGGGCGGGGGTGGGGGGGAGGCTTTTTCTGCACTCGGGAGTTGTCCCCAGTGGCAGTGCCGGGACAGATGCGGCCAATAGGCATCCTGCCGAAACCCACCCAATGCACTTCGGGGAGCGCGTCCACTGCCAGGAAAACCTCCAGCGCTGGGGGAAGCGGGGTTCCAAAATGTATCCACCGAATGCCAGCAGGAGGCCACGGGGACGCGACGGAAGGGGTCGCCGACGTGGGTGTAGCCTGCTGGGTGGGGACCGGGCTAGGAGAGAAGCTCTGCTATGCTGTCCTGGACAGTTGTTCCCTCCTGTGTGTCTGGTGAAAAGCCAAGAGACAGAAGAAGCTCCAGGAACCAGAGAGCGGCTCCGTTGCCCAAAGTCGGAGCCAAAACTTCCACCGCTAGGGGCCACTGTTGGATAGGAATAGTTCCTTCCTCACACTTGCTGGGGGGCAGAGGGCTGAGTTCTAAGGCAGGGGGAGGGGCAGGGCCCCTTGCAGAAGGGGCTGTGGGGGAAGGGACCCCTGGGCCAGCTCTGGGGCTGCTGGGAGAGCCCCCTCTCCATGCCATAGCTCACCTGGCCCAGGCCAAGGGTCTGGGTTGGGCCAGGCTGCCAGACCCGTCTGAAGAGGGGGTTTCCTCGCCAACCAAAGTCCCGAGGCCTCCTCAAGCGGGGGCCTACCTAGGGCCGGCCGGCCTTGCCCTGCAGGTCTCTCCCACGGCAATGGTCACAGACATGCTGTCTCCCATCGCCGTCACCTCCACCTTACGTCAGGGGAACCCCGGCCTTTCCCACCGGTGGCCTGCGGGCTTCGGCCTGGGCTCCCGGCCAGGCCTGCAGAGGCCTGGCTCCCGGAGAGGACAGGCCCAGAGTCTTCCCTCTCCCTTGTCAATGACCTCTCTTTCTCTGCCTTTCTTTTCTGGGACGAGAGGGGCCCCAGAGCACCCCGACGACTCTGAGCAATGAGCCTGCCCTTTCTCCTCTCGCCCTCCTTTTTGGGACCGTACCAAGCGACGAGCGTTTCTCTCGGCTCTGGGGCCGCGGGACGCAAAACGAAACTGCTTACCTATTGGGTGGTGAGACACTTGCGTGGAAATCATTTCTGCTCACTTGAGGCAGGCACTGCGGTCAAGTGGGCTTACAGGTCCAGGGGTTCCATGGACCGGGTATATTCTAAGCGGCCATCGTGACCGTCCGAAGCGGACGTATGGGTTGTTTGGGCATTGACTCGAGTCGTAACCCTCCGTGTTTGGGGGAAAACAAGGGAGAACCCATCATCTTCAGCACATTTCCCTCTGCCACAGCACGCCACGCAACCAGGTGATTTTCCTATTGATTGCCGTTCCAAGCTACCATAGCGGGCAATGCCGCAGGGATACTGTCCAGATTTCCAAACCAAAGCAGGTAGGCCTTCTCGCCGAGGCGCAGCTGCGCGGTCGATCAAGCCCCAGGCCCTGGTGCTCCTGAGGGCTGCGGGGACACCCAGGACTACGCTGCTGATGGCAGGTGGCTCCGGGCCTCAGTGCCCTGCCAGTGGGCTCTACTTGGGAATCCGTGCTCTGGCACGGGGTGGGGAGGGGGGAGTCGGTTGCAGGGGGGCCTGCCTACACATGCCTCTTCCTCTGTCACTTTGGCTGCGGCTGAGCCTGGCACTGGGTGCGTGCATGCTCAGGAGACAGGCTTCTGCATGTCTCTGGACAGGCCCCGTGCCAGCTGGGACCTGAGCCCCAGCGCAGGTGCACCACCTGCGCTCAGGTTCGTTGGACCGGCCCAGGTCAGCTGAGAGGGAGGAGAACGTGGTCCTGACCGCGGAGGGAAGCAAAAGTGCCGACACCTGCCAGCGGGAGAGCCGCATCCGACAGCCCTGTGGGATCTAAGCCCCCTCTCGCTCCATCCGCTGCCTCCCTCCTCACCCCCTCCGTTCGGGGCGCCCAGACGGCGCCCGGGCTGCGGGTGGCGGAGGGGGAGGGGCAAGCGCTAGGCCACCCGCGCCGCCGTAGACCCCTCTCTGACGCCCCGCAAAGCCGGGACCAAAGCGCAGGCGCCCCGGCCCGCTGGGACGGCCACGCCCGGCGTCGCCCCGGCGCGCAGGCGCCACTCACCCCGCACCCGGCAGACTCGCCCCGACCCCGCCCCTCCTGCTTGCTCTGGAGACGGTGGCCACTGACGGGAGGTGCCCAAGCCCGGGAGTGGGAAGACGGCTGTGAAGGATTGGGGCGGGGGTGGGGGGGAGGCTTTTTCTGCACTCGGGAGTTGTCCCCAGTGGCAGTGCCGGGACAGATGCGGCCAATAGGCATCCTGCCGAAACCCACCCAATGCACTTCGGGGAGCGCGTCCACTGCCAGGAAAACCTCCAGCGCTGGGGGAAGCGGGGTTCCAAAATGTATCCACCGAATGCCAGCAGGAGGCCACGGGGACGCGACGGAAGGGGTCGCCGACGTGGGTGCAGCCTGCTGGGTGGGGACCGGGCTAGGAGAGAAGCTCTGCTATGCTGTCCTGGACAGTTGTTCCCTCCTGTGTGTCTGGTGAAAAGCCAAGAGACAGAAGAAGCTCCAGGAACCAGAGAGCGGCTCCGTTGCCCAAAGTCGGAGCCAAAACTTCCACCGCTAGGGGCCACTGTTGGATAGGAATAGTTCCTTCCTCACACTTGCTGGGGGGCAGAGGGCTGAGTTCTAAGGCAGGGGGAGGGGCAGGGCCCCTTGCAGAAGGGGCTGTGGGGGAAGGGACCCCTGGGCCAGCTCTGGGGCTGCTGGGAGAGCCCCCTCTCCATGCCATAGCTCACCTGGCCCAGGCCAAGGGTCTGGGTTGGGCCAGGCTGCCAGACCCGTCTGAAGAGGGGGTTTCCTCGCCAACCAAAGTCCCGAGGCCTCCTCAAGCGGGGGCCTACCTAGGGCCGGCCGGCCTTGCCCTGCAGGTCTCTCCCACGGCAATGGTCACAGACATGCTGTCTCCCATCGCCGTCACCTCCACCTTACGTCAGGGGAACCCCGGCCTTTCCCACCGGTGGCCTGCGGGCTTCGGCCTGGGCTCCCGGCCAGGCCTGCAGAGGCCTGGCTCCCGGAGAGGACAGGCCCAGAGTCTTCCCTCTCCCTTGTCAATGACCTCTCTTTCTCTGCCTTTCTTTTCTGGGACGAGAGGGGCCCCAGAGCACCCCGACGACTCTGAGCAATGAGCCTGCCCTTTCTCCTCTCGCCCTCCTTTTTGGGACCGTACCAAGCGACGAGCGTTTCTCTCGGCTCTGGGGCCGCGGGACGCAAAACGAAACTGCTTACCTATTGGGTGGTGAGACACTTGCGTGGAAATCATTTCTGCTCACTTGAGGCAGGCACTGCGGTCAAGTGGGCTTACAGGTCCAGGGGTTCCATGGACCGGGTATATTCTAAGCGGCCATCGTGACCGTCCGAAGCGGACGTATGGGTTGTTTGGGCATTGACTCGAGTCGTAACCCTCCGTGTTTGGGGGAAAACAAGGGAGAACCCATCATCTTCAGCACATTTCCCTCTGCCACAGCACGCCACGCAACCAGGTGATTTTCCTATTGATTGCCGTTCCAAGCTACCATAGCGGGCAATGCCGCAGGGATACTGTCCAGATTTCCAAACCAAAGCAGGTAGGCCTTCTCGCCGAGGCGCAGCTGCGCGGTCGATCAAGCCCCAGGCCCTGGTGCTCCTGAGGGCTGCGGGGACACCCAGGACTACGCTGCTGATGGCAGGTGGCTCCGGGCCTCAGTGCCCTGCCAGTGGGCTCTACTTGGGAATCCGTGCTCTGGCACGGGGTGGGGAGGGGGGAGTCGGTTGCAGGGGGGCCTGCCTACACATGCCTCTTCCTCTGTCACTTTGGCTGCGGCTGAGCCTGGCACTGGGTGCGTGCATGCTCAGGAGACAGGCTTCTGCATGTCTCTGGACAGGCCCCGTGCCAGCTGGGACCTGAGCCCCAGCGCAGGTGCACCACCTGCGCTCAGGTTCGTTGGACCGGCCCAGGTCAGCTGAGAGGGAGGAGAACGTGGTCCTGACCGCGGAGGGAAGCAAAAGTGCCGACACCTGCCAGCGGGAGAGCCGCATCCGACAGCCCTGTGGGATCTAAGCCCCCTCTCGCTCCATCCGCTGCCTCCCTCCTCACCCCCTCCGTTCGGGGCGCCCAGACGGCGCCCGGGCTGCGGGTGGCGGAGGGGGAGGGGCAAGCGCTAGGCCACCCGCGCCGCCGTAGACCCCTCTCTGACGCCCCGCAAAGCCGGGACCAAAGCGCAGGCGCCCCGGCCCGCTGGGACGGCCACGCCCGGCGTCGCCCCGGCGCGCAGGCGCCACTCACCCCGCACCCGGCAGACTCGCCCCGACCCCGCCCCTCCTGCTTGCTCTGGAGACGGTGGCCACTGACGGGAGGTGCCCAAGCCCGGGAGTGGGAAGACGGCTGTGAAGGATTGGGGCGGGGGTGGGGGGGAGGCTTTTTCTGCACTCGGGAGTTGTCCCCAGTGGCAGTGCCGGGACAGATGCGGCCAATAGGCATCCTGCCGAAACCCACCCAATGCACTTCGGGGAGCGCGTCCACTGCCAGGAAAACCTCCAGCGCTGGGGGAAGCGGGGTTCCAAAATGTATCCACCGAATGCCAGCAGGAGGCCACGGGGACGCGACGGAAGGGGTCGCCGACGTGGGTGCAGCCTGCTGGGTGGGGACCGGGCTAGGAGAGAAGCTCTGCTATGCTGTCCTGGACAGTTGTTCCCTCCTGTGTGTCTGGTGAAAAGCCAAGAGACAGAAGAAGCTCCAGGAACCAGAGAGCGGCTCCGTTGCCCAAAGTCGGAGCCAAAACTTCCACCGCTAGGGGCCACTGTTGGATAGGAATAGTTCCTTCCTCACACTTGCTGGGGGGCAGAGGGCTGAGTTCTAAGGCAGGGGGAGGGGCAGGGCCCCTTGCAGAAGGGGCTGTGGGGGAAGGGACCCCTGGGCCAGCTCTGGGGCTGCTGGGAGAGCCCCCTCTCCATGCCATAGCTCACCTGGCCCAGGCCAAGGGTCTGGGTTGGGCCAGGCTGCCAGACCCGTCTGAAGAGGGGGTTTCCTCGCCAACCAAAGTCCCGAGGCCTCCTCAAGCGGGGGCCTACCTAGGGCCGGCCGGCCTTGCCCTGCAGGTCTCTCCCACGGCAATGGTCACAGACATGCTGTCTCCCATCGCCGTCACCTCCACCTTACGTCAGGGGAACCCCGGCCTTTCCCACCGGTGGCCTGCGGGCTTCGGCCTGGGCTCCCGGCCAGGCCTGCAGAGGCCTGGCTCCCGGAGAGGACAGGCCCAGAGTCTTCCCTCTCCCTTGTCAATGACCTCTCTTTCTCTGCCTTTCTTTTCTGGGACGAGAGGGGCCCCAGAGCACCCCGACGACTCTGAGCAATGAGCCTGCCCTTTCTCCTCTCGCCCTCCTTTTTGGGACCGTACCAAGCGACGAGCGTTTCTCTCGGCTCTGGGGCCGCGGGACGCAAAACGAAACTGCTTACCTATTGGGTGGTGAGACACTTGCGTGGAAATCATTTCTGCTCACTTGAGGCAGGCACTGCGGTCAAGTGGGCTTACAGGTCCAGGGGTTCCATGGACCGGGTATATTCTAAGCGGCCATCGTGACCGTCCGAAGCGGACGTATGGGTTGTTTGGGCATTGACTCGAGTCGTAACCCTCCGTGTTTGGGGGAAAACAAGGGAGAACCCATCATCTTCAGCACATTTCCCTCTGCCACAGCACGCCACGCAACCAGGTGATTTTCCTATTGATTGCCGTTCCAAGCTACCATAGCGGGCAATGCCGCAGGGATACTGTCCAGATTTCCAAACCAAAGCAGGTAGGCCTTCTCGCCGAGGCGCAGCTGCGCGGTCGATCAAGCCCCAGGCCCTGGTGCTCCTGAGGGCTGCGGGGACACCCAGGACTACGCTGCTGATGGCAGGTGGCTCCGGGCCTCAGTGCCCTGCCAGTGGGCTCTACTTGGGAATCCGTGCTCTGGCACGGGGTGGGGAGGGGGGAGTCGGTTGCAGGGGGGCCTGCCTACACATGCCTCTTCCTCTGTCACTTTGGCTGCGGCTGAGCCTGGCACTGGGTGCGTGCATGCTCAGGAGACAGGCTTCTGCATGTCTCTGGACAGGCCCCGTGCCAGCTGGGACCTGAGCCCCAGCGCAGGTGCACCACCTGCGCTCAGGTTCGTTGGACCGGCCCAGGTCAGCTGAGAGGGAGGAGAACGTGGTCCTGACCGCGGAGGGAAGCAAAAGTGCCGACACCTGCCAGCGGGAGAGCCGCATCCGACAGCCCTGTGGGATCTAAGCCCCCTCTCGCTCCATCCGCTGCCTCCCTCCTCACCCCCTCCGTTCGGGGCGCCCAGACGGCGCCCGGGCTGCGGGTGGCGGAGGGGGAGGGGCAAGCGCTAGGCCACCCGCGCCGCCGTAGACCCCTCTCTGACGCCCCGCAAAGCCGGGACCAAAGCGCAGGCGCCCCGGCCCGCTGGGACGGCCACGCCCGGCGTCGCCCCGGCGCGCAGGCGCCACTCACCCCGCACCCGGCAGACTCGCCCCGACCCCGCCCCTCCTGCTTGCTCTGGAGACGGTGGCCACTGACGGGAGGTGCCCAAGCCCGGGAGTGGGAAGACGGCTGTGAAGGATTGGGGCGGGGGTGGGGGGGAGGCTTTTTCTGCACTCGGGAGTTGTCCCCAGTGGCAGTGCCGGGACAGATGCGGCCAATAGGCATCCTGCCGAAACCCACCCAATGCACTTCGGGGAGCGCGTCCACTGCCAGGAAAACCTCCAGCGCTGGGGGAAGCGGGGTTCCAAAATGTATCCACCGAATGCCAGCAGGAGGCCACGGGGACGCGACGGAAGGGGTCGCCGACGTGGGTGCAGCCTGCTGGGTGGGGACCGGGCTAGGAGAGAAGCTCTGCTATGCTGTCCTGGACAGTTGTTCCCTCCTGTGTGTCTGGTGAAAAGCCAAGAGACAGAAGAAGCTCCAGGAACCAGAGAGCGGCTCCGTTGCCCAAAGTCGGAGCCAAAACTTCCACCGCTAGGGGCCACTGTTGGATAGGAATAGTTCCTTCCTCACACTTGCTGGGGGGCAGAGGGCTGAGTTCTAAGGCAGGGGGAGGGGCAGGGCCCCTTGCAGAAGGGGCTGTGGGGGAAGGGACCCCTGGGCCAGCTCTGGGGCTGCTGGGAGAGCCCCCTCTCCATGCCATAGCTCACCTGGCCCAGGCCAAGGGTCTGGGTTGGGCCAGGCTGCCAGACCCGTCTGAAGAGGGGGTTTCCTCGCCAACCAAAGTCCCGAGGCCTCCTCAAGCGGGGGCCTACCTAGGGCCGGCCGGCCTTGCCCTGCAGGTCTCTCCCACGGCAATGGTCACAGACATGCTGTCTCCCATCGCCGTCACCTCCACCTTACGTCAGGGGAACCCCGGCCTTTCCCACCGGTGGCCTGCGGGCTTCGGCCTGGGCTCCCGGCCAGGCCTGCAGAGGCCTGGCTCCCGGAGAGGACAGGCCCAGAGTCTTCCCTCTCCCTTGTCAATGACCTCTCTTTCTCTGCCTTTCTTTTCTGGGACGAGAGGGGCCCCAGAGCACCCCGACGACTCTGAGCAATGAGCCTGCCCTTTCTCCTCTCGCCCTCCTTTTTGGGACCGTACCAAGCGACGAGCGTTTCTCTCGGCTCTGGGGCCGCGGGACGCAAAACGAAACTGCTTACCTATTGGGTGGTGAGACACTTGCGTGGAAATCATTTCTGCTCACTTGAGGCAGGCACTGCGGTCAAGTGGGCTTACAGGTCCAGGGGTTCCATGGACCGGGTATATTCTAAGCGGCCATCGTGACCGTCCGAAGCGGACGTATGGGTTGTTTGGGCATTGACTCGAGTCGTAACCCTCCGTGTTTGGGGGAAAACAAGGGAGAACCCATCATCTTCAGCACATTTCCCTCTGCCACAGCACGCCACGCAACCAGGTGATTTTCCTATTGATTGCCGTTCCAAGCTACCATAGCGGGCAATGCCGCAGGGATACTGTCCAGATTTCCAAACCAAAGCAGGTAGGCCTTCTCGCCGAGGCGCAGCTGCGCGGTCGATCAAGCCCCAGGCCCTGGTGCTCCTGAGGGCTGCGGGGACACCCAGGACTACGCTGCTGATGGCAGGTGGCTCCGGGCCTCAGTGCCCTGCCAGTGGGCTCTACTTGGGAATCCGTGCTCTGGCACGGGGTGGGGAGGGGGGAGTCGGTTGCAGGGGGGCCTGCCTACACATGCCTCTTCCTCTGTCACTTTGG